>NC_089801.1:17943401-18002685 GCF_029633855.1 Hoplias malabaricus | reverse complement strand
ACACACTCTATCAGATTGTAATGTGCTCTTGGAAGACTCAGTACAGTAATATAATATTGTTGTAATACAGTAGTGTATTATGGTAAGGTGGTATATAGAACATTCCTGTAGTATAATAATATAGTACAGTGCTGTAAAATTTTGCAGCAATGCAGTATGTAGTACATTTCTATGGTGTAAATATATTAATATATTTCAGTACTACAGCAAATTAAAGAAATGCTGCACTGTGCTACAGGAATGTACTACTGTAGTATATTAGCATAGAATGTGGTACGGTGCTGTAGTACATTAGTGTAGAGTGTAGTAAGTTACTGTAGTATATTAGTGTATAGTGTGGTACAGTACTGTAGCATAATTAGTGTAGAGTGTGGTACGGTACTGTAGTATATTAGTGTAGAGTGTGGTACAGTACTGCAGTATCTTAGTGTAGCGTGTAGTAAGTTACTGTAGTATATTAGTGTAGAGTGTGGTACAGTACTGTAGTATATTAGTGTAGAGTGTGGTACGGTGCTGTAGTATATTAGTGTATAGTGTAGTAAGGTAATGTAGTATATTAGTGTAGCTTGTAGTAAGTTACTGTAGTACATTAGTGTAGAGTGTAGTAAGGTACTGTAGTATATTAGTGTAGAGTGTAGTATGGCATTGTAATATATTAGTGTAGTGTTTAGTAAGGTTCTGTAGTATATTAGTGTAGAGTGTGGTACAGTACTGTAGTTTATTGGTGTAGAGTGTAGTAAGGTACTGTAGTGTATTGGTGTAGAGTGTGGTACGGTACTGTACTATATTAGTGTAGAGTGTGGTACGGTACTGTAGTATATTAGTGTAGAGTGTGGTACAGTATTGTAGTATACTGGTGTAGAGTGTAGCACGGTATTGTAGTATATTATTGTAGAGAGTGGTACAGTATTGTAGTATATTGGTGTAGAGTGTAGTACGGTAGTGTAGTATATTAGTGTAGAGTGTGGTACAGTATTGTAGTATATTGGCGTAGAGTGTGGTACAGTACTGTAGTATATTGGTGTAGAGTGTAGTACGGTAGTGTAGTATATTCGTGTAGAGTGCGGTACAGTATTGTAGTATATTGGTGTAGAGTGTGGTACAGCATTGTAGTATATTGGTGTAGAGTGTAGTACGGTATTGTAGTATATTAGTGTAGAGTGCGGTACAGTATTGTAGTATATTGGTGTAGAGTGTGGTACAGTATTGTAGTATATTGGTGTAGAGTGTAGTACGGCACTGTAGTATATTAGTGTAGAGTGTGGTACAGTACTGTAGAATATTAGTGTAGAGTGTGGTACAGTATTATAGTATGTTGGTGTAGAGTGTAGTACGGTAGTGTAGTATATTAGTGTAGAGTGTGGTACAGTACTGTAGAATATTAGTGTAGAGTGTGGTACAGTATTATAGTATATTGGTGTAGAGTGTAGTACGGTAGTGTAGTATATTAGTGTAGAGTGTGGTACAGTACTGTAGAATATTAGTGTAGAGTGTGGTACAGTATTATAGTATATTGGTGTAGAGTGTAGTACGGTAGTGTAGTATATTAGTGTAGAGTGTGGTACAGTACTGTAGAATATTAGTGTAGAGTGTGGTACAGTATTATAGTATGTTGGTGTAGAGTGTAGTACGGTAGTGTAGTATATTAGTGTAGAGTGTGGTACAGTACTGTAGAATATTAGTGTAGAGTGTGGTACAGTATTATAGTATATTGGTGTAGAGTGTAGTACGGTAGTGTAGTATATTAGTGTAGAGTGTGGTAAGGTACTGTAGTATATTAGCATAGAGTGTAGTAAGGCACTGTAGTATATTAAATTTTTTGAGCCGAACGGAAACACAGCTGATTAATAATCGGGATGATTTCTGCAGGGTGTGATGCCGTTGCCCAGCCCTGCTATATTTAGCTCTCAGATCACTGAGGGATCTCTCTCTCTCTCTCTCTGTGTGTGTGTGTGTGTGAGAGACAGAGAGAGAGAGAGAGAGAGAGAGAGGGAGAGATAAGAACATCTGGACAGCAGATGTGAGTGAGTTTCTTCAGTTCAGCTTAATCTGTTAATCTGAACTCCTTCAATCTGCAGTTACCCATGGGCTCCATCTGTCAAAGAGAGAGAGAGAGAGAGAGAGAGAGAGAGAGAGAGAGAGAGAGAGAGAGAGAGAGAGCAAATAGAGAATCTAAAACAGCAAAGTACAAGGCACAGAAAAATGACGATGCACAGTGGGAAATGAGTGGTTTGTGTGGAGGAATAATCTCCATAGAAAATCATTACATGAAAACAGTCACTGTTGCTCTGGAAAAGCTGCACATGATGTTCAGCGCAAGGCCCCCCACAGGGGTTTAAAGCTCCTGAGAACTGGTCTCGGGATCTCTGTCCTGACTCTGTGGTGACCCAAACATTAGTATTGCTACATCAATGCTACAAGCAAGCAATGAGCTAGCAAGTAGAAAGTAGGTGTATCTTCCAAAGTGAAAAATGTGTGTGTGTGTGTGTGTGTGTGTGTGTGTGTGTGTGCGTCCTCATGGCGTTTTGACAGGTGTGTCTGTGTTAGCACTTTTCCAGCCAGATTTCTCATCTCAGCCCACCGGCCCTGACCTGCCACACTGCATTATGGCTGTCTACTCAGCTCTGTGTGTGTGTGTGTGTGTGTGCAACACAGAGGATGAGTGCAATGAGTGCTGCTATCTGATTTCCATTTTAACCTGTTTTTATTGTAACATATGTGACATATGCACATCACTGCAATGTTTCAACCTCCCAGGAGCCGGTCTCTGCAGGTAACATTAAAGGAACACTACATAATATTTTTACCTCAATATTACTGCTTCAGAATCATTGTGATGCTCCGCTGAGCTGTAACAGGGAGAAAAGAACCTCTGTCACTGCTGCTCTGGGCTCAGCACGTAGAAACTGCACTATATATCTTGTGGAGGAGGGCAGGAGTTCACCTCAGGACTGATTTTAATACCGTGCTGTAAAAATAAATGACACTGGGGGAGCCCTTAGGGTCTCACTTAATATTTCTTTAACACCCTTCACTTCAGAACAAAGGCTGGATGGGAGGGTGTCCACAAAATTTTGGCCATACAGTGTAAACTCTCTGAAGCTGTAACACTGGCACTGACCTCAGAGTCCTGCGCTCTTTTATTATATTGGGCAACCCGAATGATTTTGCTGATGTAAGCAGGTATCCAGCCACACAGAGCCCACGCTATTAATTAAAGCTTGTTAGTGTGGTGTTCGTTATCCATCAGCTCGTCTAAAGCCTCCTCCTCGGGGATCAGCAGAAGAAGTGATCCTGCTGAGTAACACACTTCAGATCAGAGGCTTACAACTGCTTACACACACACACACACACACACACACACACACACACACACACACACACACACACACACACACACAGAGAGAGTCATTACAGCTCTGCAAAGAATAATAATCCGCACAAGGAGCTCATGAAGGCACATGTGAAATTAGATAAGCTTAACACACTTGCATGAGAACCCTCCATTCTGTTACATCACCTGACATAATAGTGTACCAATGTTTCTGTCATTCATTCATCTTCTCTAAGCCCTTCATCATCATCAGGGTCACAGTGTGTCCACAGTCCTGAAATAATTAGGGACACACTCACCCAGTCACACACACACACGCAGTCACACACACACACACACACACCCAGTCACACACACACGACCCTCTACTCTGTCAGGCTGGACTGAACACAAAGCTGAAAAGGTTCAGAAACAAAAAACTAATCCACAGTAATGGGTGAGGTCTGACAGTCAATTCTGAGTGTCCAGAATTTTATGAAGCAGTCCCCGAGGTGCAGTGAGGAACGCAATCCATCCTCGGCCCAAAGGCAGATCAATACAGTGCCACAGGAATGTTTCCGGCTCTTCCTCCGAGTGTCCCCCGGGAATCACAGCAGCTTTGTGTCTGAACCATTTCAGTCTCCTCCTGTAGCACTGCTCCACACTGTTTCTGTTCATGTCCCAAAGCAAACAGTAGGAATGACACAACAGCGATATTTAAAGGTGCAATATGTTGTTTTAACAAGCATTCATTCATTATCTGTAATCGCTTATCCAGTTCAGGGTGGGTCCAGAGCCTACCTGGAATCATTGGGCACAAGATGGGAATACACCCTGGAGGGGGTGCCAGTCCTTCACAGGGCAACACAGACATACACACATTTACGAGTCGCCAATCTACCTACCAACATGTGTATTTGGACTGTGGGAGGAAACCCACGTGGACACAGGGAGAACACACCAACTCCTCACAGACAGTCACCCGGAGCGGGAATCGAACCCACAACCTCCAGGTCCCTGGAGCTGTGTGACTGCAACACTACCTGCTGCGCCACCGTGCCACCCTTTACCAAGCCCTATTAACTAAATTATTTTTTTCCTGTAAAGCACAAAAATTAAAATGTCTAAACCAGTATATGCTCTGTGGCAGTGGTTTTCAACTAGTGGGCCACAACAGGTATAAGTGTACACACACACACACACACACACACACACACACACACACACACACACACACACACTGTATAATGTTATAAAAAGAAAAAAGACAATTTAAAGAGAGCCTTTGTTAACAATTATAGCTGAAATTTGGATTTAAATGTTCTATATGCATTTTAACCAGCTTATCTGTTATTGTAGTTCACATATCTATCCACCAATGTCTGCACTTCCTAAAGCTCCACCAGTGCATTAATGTGTGTAGTTAAAGCGACCTCAAGTGGCCAGACAGGTGAACCACCACAGCAAAGTCTGCCATTCTGGTCTGGAGTGCCTATTTAAAACAGGTTTAAACAGGAACAAAATGCACTTGTGCTGATGCGGCTGCTAGAACAAATGTTTAATCATGTGCTGCTTATTTAACGTTGATGATTCTCAGGCTTTTGAAGAAAATCGCTTACTGCTCCTTTAAGTGAATGCGGATCATCCCGAACGCAGTGAGTCTCCTGTGCACTAGGTGGGGATAAAGGAGGGTTTTCAGTATTCCTCCGTTATTTCTGAACTGTTTGAGAGGCAGAATGGCGGTGAAAATGCTGGGGAGGCGAACGGAGCGGTTTTTTAGTACCGGGGAGATGGTTCCGAGCTGGGAGAGAGAAGAAGTCAGCACCGGGGTGAGTTTAAAACACCAACGACCAAAGTTCTGTTCAAAACAATGGAGTAAAGGAGCTCCGCTGAATCACTGCTAGCTTTCAGTGCCGGTAACAGCAGAAAAACTGAAATAACTTCACTGTTATAACACCTGCTTCTTCATAAACGCTCGTTATTACATGTTTACAATGCATTATTTTAATCTAGACTCCGTTTTATAGTCTTATAAACGAATATTTATGAGTAAAATTGTTTTGAAATCGACTCAGATCACTTAGTCATGAGCTAATGCTAGTCATGCTAGCGATGGAGATTTTTTGTGTGTAATGAGTGCCACAATAAAAGTCCTTTTTAAAAGTTTAAAATGACGTTTTTTGGTTGTTTTTATATGAAATAACTGGACACTGCTTTTAACTATGTACACTACGCGTTTTGTTGCTGTATTTATTTACTTTAAGGCATTCTTTAAGGATAATTGAATACTGTTTTGCCCACAGTTACTTTCCATTCTCTCAGTTCATCTGACCACACAGTATATCTAAAATGACACTCCCTAATTGTAGTCCATCTGTAGCTCTGAATACTTTTTACTCTTTCCCCCTGTTCTTCGGCACTCAGGACCAGTGACACTGACATGGTGGTGGTGTGTTAGTGTGTGTTGTGCTGGTGCGAGTGGATCAGACACAGCAGTGCTGCTGAAGTTTTAAACACTGTCCACTAATCAGGGGTGCCCAAACCTTTGCATACAGCTCTGTGTTAGAAAATTATCCCATAAATCAGTGTTGCGGTTGTATGCAAAATGATGCAGCAGAGCCATTTCCAGTATTTTTTTAATTAACAATTTTAAAGAGCCAAGTCTGGTGGCAGAATGTTATATATAGCAGATTGAATCTACTGTCTCTATCATAACCCAGGCTTTAATGAATTAACCCGTTGTTACAGACCACCATTATGGCCGTGGAGTTTAATGGAGGCGTGGTGATTGGCGCTGATTCACGTACAACAACAGGGTAAGGGCAGGACACCACACACTGAAGGGAAATGATGTTTACTATCACGTCAGTTTAGAGAGAAACGTAACACATGTAATACATGCCAGAGTCTTGGGTCTGCAGTTTACTCTCATTAAACTGATGCCCTTTTCTATTCTGTTTTTCTCATGACAGAATATCTCTAGTAATATCATATGAGTTGAGATCCCCTTCAGGAATCTTTCAGTGACTGTGTTTTGCCATAGGATGCTACAGAAGAGTTACAGATTAATGTAAAACTGCAAATCAGATGAAGGAAGCGTGCAGCAGTGTGGCTCAGATCTATTGTTTGTTGCTTATTCCTTGCAGAGCGTACATTGCAAACAGAGTGACCGACAAACTGACTCCGATTCACGAGCGGATTTTCTGCTGTCGTTCAGGATCAGCAGCTGACACTCAGGCCATCGCAGAGGCCGTCAGCTACCAGCTTGGATTCCACAGGTAAAACTACAACTCCCATAATGCATTACGTAAAACTACAGGCCTATCCCGAAACCTAGTGGGCTGTTCAGCTAGAGAGCATTTTACATCAGTGTGTACGCTCCCGACTCGTAGGCTGTCTCAATTCGTAGACACCGCATTGTGCCGTCTACTAAGATATCTTAATTTGGCTGATTTTAAGGCACCATCAAACCCTTCTTCAATCTCAGGATGCAAAGCAAGAACACCCCCTGTCCTTTTAACTGTTCTCCCAGAGTCAGAATAATTAAAATCACTATAAAACCTGAGAATTAGAATCTACCAATCTACCAATCTAGCTGAAACTGAGGCGAGGCGCTAGCTGTGTTTTGCGTCTGTAGTTTTGTTGTTGTCGATGTTAATCCTCTTCCTCTGGTTCCCCAGTATTGAGCTGGACGAGCCTCCTCTGGTGCAGACGGCTGCGAACCTGTTCAAACAGATGTGCTACAGGTACAGAGAGGAGCTGATGGCTGGGATCATCGTGGCCGGCTGGGACAAGCGCAGAGGAGGACAGGTGAGGGACCACCTGGAGACCCAGCGCTGATTACCTGCAGAGCTGCTGTAAACATGTTCACGACTCTGTTCAGTGGTGGTGTTGTTTATTGGGTGTGTGTGTGTGTAGGTGTACACTGTGCCGATGGGGGGGATGCTGGTGAGACAGCCGGTCTCAGTCGGAGGATCTGGGAGCTCCTACATCTACGGCTTCGTCGACTCTAACTTTAAAACAGGAATGACCAAAGAGGAGTGTCTGCGCTTCACCGCTGATGGTGAGAGAATCTCTCTCTCTCTCTCTCTCTCTCACAGACAACTAGACCTGTTATAATAGCCTTTTCTGTCTGGTGTTTGATATTTTGCGATAAGATCTTTCCAATTTAAGACCTTTTTTGACAGTGATATAATGATACAACAGCATAATGCAGTTACACCCCTTTTTAAAGAGCAATAAAAACATTTAGCACAAACTTGGTTATTGTGTATTCAGACATTGGAACTGAAATATAACATGTTTAAATATATTAAATAAATAACTGGAGGTTGTGGGTTCGAGTCCTGGTGACTGTCTGTGAGGAGTGTGGTGTGTTCTCCCTGTGTCTGCGTGGGTTTCCTCCTGGTGACTGACTGTGTGAGGAGTGTGGTGTGTTCTCCCTGTGTCCGAATGGGTTTCCACCGGGTGACTGTGTGGTGTGTTCTCCCTGTGGGTTTCCTCCAGGTGCTCCGGTTTCCTCCCACAGTCCGAAAACACACGTTGGTAGGTGGATTGGAGACTCAAAAGTGTCCATAGGGGTGAAGTACTGGCGCCGCCTCCAGTGTGTGTTCCTGCCTTGTGCCCAGTGATAAAGGTTACAGAATGTCTCCAAAACAGAGACTAAAGAAAACCTAAGAACAGAACAGAGCAAGTGGCTAAAATAGAGGTTTATTCTTATGAAAATAAACAGTGGACAACACTGAGGTCACTAAAAATATTTTAGTCAATAATGGAATAAATGTGACGGGTCCCCACACGACTGTTCAGTGCCCAGATCTGATTACAGTCAGCTGCAGCGTTCCTGTGGTAATGCTTTAGAAGAATTTAACATGGATATTATCCCCACCCTGAATATTTTAAATACTCACCTGTTCTCTTTTTCTCCCTGCTTTTTGCCCTTTTCTTACTGTATCTCTTCTTCTCCTTTCCCTTTCTCTCTTCCCCCTCAATCACTGTTTACCCCCCCCCCCATTATTGTCTCTTCTCATTTCCCTTCATTCTCCCTACTGTTCTTTTCCTCCTGCTTTGTATCTCTCTCCATCTTTCTTCTCTCTCTCCAGCTTTGTCTTTGGCGATGGAGAGAGACGGCTCGTCTGGGGGCGTGGTCAGACTGGCGGTCATCACGGAGGCGGGGCTTGAGCGGAGTGTCATTCTGGGAAACCAGCTGCCCACGTTTTTTAACGCTTAACTCATGGCTACTTTAGGGTTGTTTTTGTTGTTGTTTTTCAGCTCGTAATTCAGACCTCATTTTGTTAGATCAGTATTTTATCAAAACAAACATTTCTGTTACTGCATCACAACAAACACAGGTCTCCAGTTCTGACGACATCACGCTCTCAACACTTTCACCTGATTATTCTCAGTTAACTGGATAACTTGAGCCCAGAGGGAAAAAAAAAAGATCAGGACCTTCCCATTTGAACGAGCCTAAACCTGATGGAGTCTGAGTTAATAATAAGATTTATTCTTTCGTTATCTTTAAGGGCAAGTTCTAGCCTGAGACTGAGTTTAGCCCAAAATCAGCACTTTCCTCTTGAACAGAGGCTGTTAGCCAGAGAATCCAAGCCTAAAATCAGCTCTGTGAAGGAAACTCGGGCCTAATCCTGTTAACTGAGTTTTTTTTTGGTAAAAGGGAAGTGGGCAGGGCGTGGGCTGAGGACATGGAACCACTGCACTACACAAAGATTGGTTTATGTGTCAATGAATAAAAGCCTTGACTTAGATCAGTGTGGGACAGTCTTCATTTCTCACTCGTTGTTTGTGTAAAACAAAGTTAAACACATTAAAATGACATTTAAATAATAAATTACTGAGGCGGAGGATGAATGAAAATAGTCATGAATTAATAAAATGCCGCTAGCATTAAAATGTTACGTTGTAAAATTTCACTCTGGAAACTAAAAAAAAAAAAAAGAAACAACCGAGTGCAAACGCCCGTAAGGATCAGCTGTGCTCTGAGTGACGGAGGAGACGATGTGAATTTGCTTTTTCACTAAACCACGAGTCATTATTGAGGTAATATAATAAGTCTTTAATAAACAACACTTTGTTTCAGTTGCATATGGTGGCCTTCAGAGGGCCTCAGCGTGCGGCTGACACCAGCCACAGGTTCCACAAACACTTGGCTTTAAAAATACACTTAAAACAGGGCTTTTCTGTCAGACATGAACTTAAGCATGAAACTTTTAATCTACTCTTCAAACACATCGTCCACCTGCTCTGGACACACGCTAGAAGAATTAAAGAGGATTAGAGCAGAAGAGAACAAGAAGCAATAGGAGACATCTCCTTCGGATCTCAGCGTCCACATCGGAGAACAGCACCCTGGACAGACGAGGGGCTTTTGACCTCAAACTCTTTGGTATCATGTTTTTTCTTTTGTTTCTCTCAGCAGGCACATATGCAGCAGCTGTCTCCAAATATACAAATGTATAAAATGTTAGTGTGTGTTGTGCTGGTGCAAGTGGATCAGACACAGCAGTGCTGCTGGGGTTTTTAAACCCCTCAATGTCACTGCTGCACTGAGAACAGTCCACCGACCAAAAACATCCAGCCGACAGCGTCCCATGTCACTGATGAAGGACTAGAGGACGACCGACACACACTGTGCAGCGACAGATGAGCTACTGTCTCTGACTTTACATCTACAAGGTGGACCAACGAGGGAGCAGTGTCTCACAGAGTGGACACGGTTTAAAACTCCAGCAGCACTGCTGTGTCTGATCCACTCTACACCAGCACAACACACCAGCACCACGTCAGTGTCACAGCAGCGCTGAGAATGATCCACCACCACATCACACCTGCTCTGTGGGGGTCCTGAGCGCTGAGGAACAGGGGGAGAGGAGGTGAACACAGTATGCAGAGCAACAAATAGGACTACAGTCTGTAAGCATAGAGCTACAGCGTGAGCAGTGTGTGATCAGTGGAGAAACAAGGAGGTGATTGTAATGTTATGGCTGAGTGGTGTATGTTTGACCATAGACTAATGTTGGGACAGTGCAAAGTGAATAAAACAAAAAGCAGTGATTCGTAAACTGAGAATTCCCAAACTTTAGTGTAACACCTGCTTCTCCACAGTGGAGCACAGTTCTGGTTCTTAATGAAATGTCTGCATCCTGTTTACACCCTGTGTAAACAGCCCTGTTCAGCACTTGTTCCTTTAAATGATAATGAGCTGCTCGCTGTTCACCCCGACCCCGAGCGCACAGCAGTGAGGAGCGAGGAGCTCAGTTTTTGCTCGGTTCTTTCTTCTCCGTTCTCACCCAGTGCTCCCATTTCTCCACGCTGTGTGTGTCTGTGTGCGGTTCCAGCGCTGTGAATAGACAGACTCAGATGAGAGGGTGTGGCAACCGTAAAGTTTCTGTGTGATGTCAGAAACGGAGCAGAATCAGAACGACTCGTTTTACAAAAACCACTGCTTGCCGTTTTCATTAGTGGTGCACAGTGTCCTTTAGGAAGTGGGTTTGTGAGAAATCACCATAGCAGAGTGCAAGGCACGAATGTCCGCATCCCAAAAAACACCCCCTGAAAAGTGCACTCCTTCTCCCAAGTACAAGCACACCCCCTTAAACACAGTAACCGTAGCATATGTACACAGTGAATATACAGGACACGACAGGAGAGAGTACAAAGTGTATAAAATTCCATTAACTTTGAAGGTTTGAAAGTTGTCCTAAGGCACAGAGGAGCATCCAGTCGGACTGACGCGGCGATTCTCTTGTGTTTCTAAACCAATAGGAAGAGCTCGAGGCATTGCACTAAGAGTTTTCTTTCAGGAGACAGAGAGTGCAAAGAGTGATGCCAAAACACACACAATCTATACACACACACACATGTCCAAAAGCCTATAGGCACCTTGTATAACGAGTGAATTCACCAACTTTAACAACAGATTGAACCAGGACACCCTGGAGCAGCTGCACATGAGTCTACAGTCACTATGCCCAATGTCAGGCATCAGCTGGAGGGGTACACAGCCACTAGCCCTGGTCTGGAGGGAGTGACAGAGCTGGAGTGCTGTTTGAGATCCAGAACGAATCCTCCAACATCAGCATCTCACCTGGCTAATGTTTATGTGGCTGTATGCCATCAAATCCTCACTGCAAATGTTCCAAAGTATGTTGTAAAGCCTTCCCCGAAGAGTGAGAGTAGAGGCTGTTACTGCTGCAAAGACGAACACACTCCAAGGGCTACAGACGTTTGGACATTGTAAATGTGTGTGTGTGTGTGTGTGTGTGTGTTTTTTACCCACAGCAACAGGAGGCACATTAAAATGATCGATATATCTGTATTAGCTTCCAGCATAATCCTCAGAACTCTCTGATCTTAGAGAGCGTGGGACCCACTGATCTTTTCAGAGCACCTTAAAAAGAGTGCTGAGAAATCACAGTAACATAAAATAATATAAAAACACATGAACTTAAAGGAACACTAGGTAGTATTTTTACCTTAAAATTACAGCCTCAAAATCACTGTGATGCTCCACTGAGCTGTTATAGGGAGTCGTTGATGCTGCTTCTCAGCACTGCAGAAACTGCACTATGTAACTTTTGTACGAGGGTAGGAAACAACCCCCTCCGTCTCAATCGCCCCTTGATTTCAGGACTGTGCTGCTGTACAATGCAACTCTAGGGGGAGCCCAAGAGCAATAGAAAACCTTACCTCGTGTTCCTTTTTAAAGTCAAATTTAACTCTGAGGATGGATCCATCCCGTCGTCCTGTCCATTGTGATCTCTCTAAACATTTAACTCAGCAACAGAGGCACACTAATCCCTCTGTACAGTGACCCAACAAACACCAGCACTAAACTCTGTGGTCATCTTAAAGCCCCGCTCCGGGGTATAGACTGCTACCCCTGTAACTCTGGAGTGGGTTTTAGGGGGTTAATTGATGATTGAAGGGAGGCTTTAATAATCTCTTGGGTATTTGGTGTTTTGGCCATTTATTTGTCAAATTGCATTTAATTAAAACCAGCAGAAGGGTCCATCCATGGATTCTGGATGTTATGACATCACAAAATGAATCACTGAGGTCCATTTAAGGCCAGAGAACATCAACCAAACGTTCTGCAACGAGCAGCAACACTAAAATCATCCAAAGATGGACTGATTTGTTCTGTGTCATCTGGCTTTAAAGGGTCCATCGGTTGATTCTGAATTTTGTGACATCACTAAACCCTCCACTAATTCTGTATGTTGTGACATCACAGATCCATTCAGGACAATATATTAAAGAAGCCATCCATTTGTTTTCTCCGGCTATGACATCACAACATTGCATAACGGTGAACAGAAGAACCTGTCGCTTCATTCAGGCCACAGTGACATCACAAAACCCTTCACGCAACTCTAATGCTCTGATCCATCACTCACTCCACTACGACTTTACTGAGCAATTCATAAAAATAAATACAACGACTTGTTTGTCCATTTACCTGGACGTTATGACCACGTCTAACATCGCATTAAAAGCTATAGAATATCCACTCATCCATTCATCCGTGCAGCCACCCTCCCTCTCAGGCTGCTCCGACATCGCTGAACGTTTCTAATTCAACGCTAAAGGATCCATTCGCCCGGTTTGTTATGACATCAGATTTCCATGTGCCCTCTCATTGGCTGGTGTCTCAGAGGAACCAGCCAATCAGGTTTCCATGGGCGTGGTGAGTTCCTGGGTCTGCCGGGGTTTGCCGGTTTCTCCGGGACTGTTTTGGTTTCTCTCGGGGGGGCTCCCCTGGCGGTGTGGGGGCAGGTAGTAGCCAGATTGTTGGTTCTGGTGCTTGCTGAAGGCTTGCCTGGGCTGATGGTGATGGTGCTGGTTCTGCTGCGGCCTGTCCTCTGTTGGCCCTGAGCTCGGGTTGTACCAGGTGTATCTTGCCCTGGAATGGCTCTGCTGCGATTGGCCGTCTCTGTGGTCTGGGCTGGCGGCTTGCTCGTGTTGGACGAATCCGTCAAAAGGGTTTCGTCCTCGGTTGCGAGATCGCTGCCGGTAGCCACGGTTACCTCGGTTTCCATGGTTTCCATGGTTTCGCCTTTGCCATTGGTTCTTGTTTGGAGAAGGCGGAGACTGGAAAGTGTGCACGGAGGTAGAGGAGTCATTGTCTTCTTGCGTCTCCACACTTTCTTGGCTTTGACTTTGGCCTTGGCTCTGGATCTGGTTCTGGATCTGGCTCGCAGTAGCACCCCAGTGGAAGCCCCTGTGCTGAGGATTTCCCTTAAAGGGAAACAGCAGTTTCCTCTCCAGAGGTGGCAGAAAGCGGCCAGTTCCGGGTAAAAACGGGCCGTTCGGGTTCCGAGACGCTTGTGGGGTTGAATTATTCGGGAAGCGCCCCGATCCGGAGCTGAACGGATTGTTCAGGATGCGTCCCGCTGGAGGGCTGTAGGACTGAGAGCCCGTGTTGTTGGGCTGAGAGTTCATGCCCCGGCGACGCTTGGGGTCGTGGTATTTTTCAGGATACTGCCACCGGTGACGCCCTCTACGATACCCAGAATCCTCCTCTTCCAACTGGCCACCTGGCCCCACCTCTTCTTCAGCTGTAGCCCCTCCCTCATCTGTCATGGAGTCATCATCCTGAAAGAGGTGAAGAGACGTGGTTACATCATTGTTTGAAGAAAATAGAACACACTTTTTCCACTGTGTGTGTGATTGTGTGTGTGTTTCACCTGCAGTTCTGCTGGAAATATGCTCTCCATCTTCACCATGCGGTCCCGGAGGGCCCGTATCTCCTCGTCCTTCATGTTGTTCTGGAGCTTGACTTCCTGCAGGATGTCGGTCAGTTTGTCGATGTGGGCCTTCAGCTCGCCCATATCTGTCCTCCCTCTCTCCATCCCTCGCTCTCTCACTCTTCCAGCTGTTGGGGCAGCTTTATCCTCCATCTCTGCTCCTCTTTCTCCTCCTCCTCCTCCTCCTCCTCCACCTCCACCTCCTCTCTCTCTCTCTCCCTCCTCCTCTCCAATACCCACTGTGTTACACACCTCTCTGGCCACCATCCTCCAGCTCTCTCTCTCCTGTGTGTCTCTTTGGCCGTACGTCCGGCAGAGCTCCTTCATCCTCACGATGGCCAGAGCCTCGATCTCCTGCCTGGAGTGACGGAAATCACCCAGAGCCACCTGCGCGAGAGAGAAAGAGAAAGGAGAGAGAGAGAGAAAGAAAGTAAAAGCTGCACAATTACAATGTGTTTTCTTACAGGAAACAATCAAACTCATTTACCCAGTTTTCTTTTGTGTGTGTGTGTGTGTGTGTGTGAAAGAGAGAGAGACACACCTCGTAGCAGATCTCTTTGACTGCCTGAGTGCGCAGTTCCTCCAGACTGTGGTGAGTTTTGTTCTCGGAGCTGGCCGGTAATCGCCGTCTCTGTGGAATCTGATACACACGCAATGGCTCTCTGCGTTTCCCGCTGCTCGGCAAGCCACACTTCTTCACTATACTCTGTACCTGGACACCACACACACACACACCATCGTTGCAATCAGTTACACACTGAGCATCACACATCCAAACAAGTTTTAAAGAACTGTAAACACACCAACTCTGGAGAAAGAGTGGAGGGAGAGAGAGAGAGATATGATTAGTCACCCAGCTCTTAGATATGATCTCTGAGCAGAGTGTGTGTGTGTGTGTGTGTGTGAGAGAGAGAAAGAGAGACACAGATACAGCCCCAACAGGGGTCAAGGTTAAAATGAATAATAATAATTATATCACATTTCTACCTTCAATACAATAAGTCAGTTTAATAATTCTCTTCTCCAGACAAAACATAGTTATTAATCACTAGAGGGCGCTACTGTAACTGACTACTGTGACCTTCGGTTGTCTAAAGAGTCTATGTGGAGCGATTAAAATGATGATGAAGATGTTTGACCCTCACAGCGTTCTGCACGTCCCCCTCCACCAGGACTAGGAATAAACACCACCCCCTTCTCCACACTGTGGTCAGACACCAGCCCTGTGTCCCCCACCGTCTACTGTCCTCACTTTCTGTGAGGGGCTTTTAGAGGAGGACGTCTGGTTCCGTTCACCTTCACCTACACTGTCAATTGCTCTGACTCCCGCTGTTATTGTGTGTGTGTGTGTGTGTGTGTGTGTGTGTGTGTGTGTGTGTGTGTGTGTTAACCTTGTTGGCTGGCAGTTTCTCTCTGAGTGAAGAAATGAGTCTCCAACTCTCCTCACATGAACGCTTATCGGAATCATCCCCACTGTCAGAGTCAGCGTACTGAGAGAGAGAGAGTAGAGACAGAAAAAGGGAGAGAGAAAGAAGAGCAAATGAGAACATGAGGCAGAGAGCGAGAAAGAGAGAGAAAGGGAGAGATAGAGAGAGAGAGAGAGAGAGAGACTTCATGTCAGATAAAGGTTATGTTTATTGCCACAGTCTTCAGTCTTCAGATGGAGTGTGAGTCACTGTACTCTGGAGGACATGGACAGATGAGTGCGAGTGTGTGTGTGTCTCACCAGTCTCTGTTGTTCCAGTAGTTGATCAGCCTCCTCCTTTTCTTTTCGATACTGATTCTCTAAATCCTGCAGCCTGACACAGCACAGACAACACACTTTAAACACACTTCATCACATTTCACCCACACCCCCACAGGCTTGCTTCCTACACACACACACACACACACACACACACACACACTCCCCACCCCCAGCCCTTTGTTTTTATCCTTAATAAACCACACACAAACACATATCTTTTTACTGTTGTGTACACTCAGAGACAGAGCCAGTCGGCTTATTATTTGAATGTGTTATTCCACCTTAAATGGTCCACCAGAATATAACTGCCCCACCATTTAAGGTGGAACTGAAAATTAAAGATTAAGAAAGCTGCGAATAAGAACACATTTCCTTTATTTCTTTGCTCCGATAGAAAAGCACATGTAGTTTACTCATCACTCTCTCTCACCTTCTCTCCATCTCCTGCTTGATGTCTATCCCCTGTTTCTCCAGTAGCTCTCTCTGGGCGTAGCTCCAGTCCTCCTGCTCCATCTGCTGGTCCTGGTAGGCGCTGCGCTCTCTCTCTAGTCGAGCCTGCTCCGGGTGATTAAAGCGAAAGACGTGGTTTTTCCCCATTACTATACGGTTTCCTAGGAGACCACAAAACACACATCTTAGAGACTTCCACTGGGTGTGTGTTTGAAATTTAATCTATGATTGACCTTACAGAAAACACAAACACACACACAACCAAAAAACAAACAAAGAGCAGAGGACTGTACCCTGCTTGAGGACCACGCCCTCAGTGATCTGCTTCCCATTTACATACGTCTCAGCCCCGACTAAAGGCTCCAACGTCACAATCACTACAGAGAGAGAGAGAGAGGGAGAGAGACAGACAGACAGAGAGAGAGAGAGAGAGAGAGACACACACAAAGGGAGACAGAGAGAGAGAGAGAGACAGAGAGACAGACAGAGAGAGAGAGAGAGGATCAGTTTGCTTGTACTGTTTAACTGAAGTCATTGAGTCATATTTTGCTGCAGCCCTGGATCTCGGGGTCAGAGACCGCAGTCCATCGCTCTGTCCCTGCCATGTCTCGGGCGGCGGGCTCATTTCAGGCGAGACTTCAGGGAGAACTTTCACTGAACTCTCTCTGTGAAGTCCTTACCTTCTCCGTTATCATCCACTTCACTGCAGAACACACAGTGCAGCTCCTTTATGAACTGACCACTCAGACGGATATCCACATCCTCCTGACCGACCCTGTCAACAATTAACACGGATGATGTGAGAGAAGAACTTTTAAATACACAACAGGCTGGTTTCCCAGACAAGGATTAAGCCTAGTCCTGGACTATACAGCAGTTTGAATTGAAAGGAGGTTATAGTCCAAGGCAAGGCTTAATCCCTCTCTGGGTAACCACCCCAATAAGTTGTATCCCGTCTAATCCAAGGGGCTGTTAAAGGCTGAAGAAAATAGTTTACACAGGCTCTGTTTATGTCCTAAAGGGAGTTTTGTAGAGTGACTCCAGCACTGTACCTGGTTACTCCATCTTTAATGTAGTACAGCAGGCACTCAGACATCAGAGGGTCTTCATTCAAGTTCACCAGGTGAGGAGTCTGTTACACACACACTAATAAATATAAATACATCACATATTATTGTGTAGTTTAACTGTATTCGATTAAATAAAACCACTGGCCTTTTTTGGGGAGAACACCCCAACGGTTCCACCGTCTTCTCGGATCGACACCCCCATCTCTGCCAGCAGAGCCTCCCTACACACACACACACACAATTAATTCACATGAATGGGATAAAATAACAGAAACTCTTACTATATGTTGGTTGATTGCACTTTTTTAGGCAGTGGGAGTGAGTGAGTGAGTAAGTGAATGAATGTGTGTGTGTGTGTGTGTGCGCATGTGTTTTCTCACCTCTCGTGCCGAATGGATTCGGTTTTGCGCAGCTTTTCTTCCCACGTCTCATTCATTTCAGCGATGATCTTCTCAGTTTCCTAAAAAAAAAAAAAAGAGAGATTTGTGTGTGTTTACTTGTCTGTAAAGTGTGTTGTGCGTGTGTGTCTATGTGTATGTGTGTGAGAGAGAGAGAGAGCGAGAGAGTTACCTTCAGTCTCTCCACAGCTTCTTCTTTACTAATGGGACTCATTTCCTCCGCCTGTGTATCAGGGTCAACCTGGGCCGCAGGGTCAGGGGGCTGCTGGGATACGCTCAGTCCTCCAGCCAGAGCGGGTCCTGAAAGAGTCACAAAAACAAACAAACACTTACCATATAAAAGGGCTGAAAGGTCATTGCTTCGATTCCCACAAGCTGCAGGAAAACTGGGGGCGGTGGGAGTGAAGGAACAGCACTGTCCTCCTCCTCAATCCATGAGTAAGGCACCAAACCCACAACTGGTGTGTGTTCACAGCCCCTAGTGCATTAGTGTGTGTGTGTATGTGTGCTCTGCCACAGACGAGTTAAAAGTGGAAGACACATTTTGTTGTACATTGTACAATGAAAAATAAAGGTTTTTAATACGTGGAAAACTTGAAGCATATTTGTGAGCGTCATCCATGTGTGTGTGTGTGTGTGTGAGAGAGAGTGTTACCCCCAGCAGTGATGAGGTCACTAAGGCCCTGGGCCAATAGCAGCTCTTTGAGGCGGTGCACTTCCTCCTTCAGCTCTCGGACGAGTCGAGCATTCGGGTCCTCGTTTATAACAGCGTTACAGCGAATCTGCTTCGCTCTATCAGCGTATCTAAAGGGGGGGAGGTTTAGAGGAGGCAGAAAGGAGAGAGAGAGAGAGAGAGAGAGAGAGGGAAAAAAGACATTATTTTTTGTGAAAAGACTGATATAACAAAACGTAAAGTATTAGGGAAAGTGTAACTGATATTTAACACGTGTGTGTGTGTTTGTGTAAGAGAGAGATTGTTTACCTGAGCGTACTTAATGTTTCCTCATAGTTGATGTCTGCTGGGCTCAGGGCAGCGATCATGGCCGTACGAGAGTTACCACCTTAAGTACACAGACACACACACGTTTTTACTGTCAATTTGATGCAAAAACAAATACAGCTTCACACCACACTTCAACCCCCACTCCACACACACACACACACACACACACACACACCCTTACCTAAGTTCTCTCTCAGGAGCCAGGTGAGGACTGAGTCTCTGTACGGGATAAAGTCAGACTTCCTCTTCTTGGTGCTTTGCTGAAGGTGTAAAGACGTATTATTTTTTACAAAACACAACAACAACAAATATATAATAATATTAATATAAACACCTCTATTATTCCATTTATTCACTGTGTACTGAGTCAAACTCTGTGTGTGTGTGTTTGTGTGTGTTTGTGTGAAGGCATGTGTGTTTGTGTTTTTCTCACCATGTCGGCCAGTGCTGAGATGACTTTGCCCAGTGTGGTCAGAGATTTGTTAATATTCGCACCTTCCTGAAAAACACAATAATAAAACACTCTAAAAGCATCTGTGCCCAGATCTATCACATCAGTGGACAGACCAACACATGCGGTGATGAGGGGAGGAAGGGAGAGTGAGGTCAGGCCCGGAGGCATCACCGAGGATCGAGTAAAATATATACCGACACAAACAACATAAAACTGACATAGAAATACTTAGAAAGAAGCTCTTCTCGTTTGTTTTTATAAAAACAAACAATGTACGAAGTCTAACAAGTCTTTAGTTTCCCAATATTTTTACAAAATTAATATTCACAGAGCCAGCTGTGTCCGCGTCCTAATCTCCTCAAATTGAAATGAAAATGCTTTGGACCGTAGTCCGGAGATCATACTCAGAGGCCGGAGTGACGAATTCAGACAGATTCACACTGCCACAGATTGGATACGGATCGGATCTCAGTACCACGTACGAATGTGGCCCAAATCTGAATTTAAAAAGTCAGATACAATGTGATTGGTGCTGTTCACACAGACACACACGACACGGCCGTCGCATCTGAAGAAACAGACCGGATTTGGGTCACTTTTACCTGCTGTGTGAACATAGCCTTAGTTTCATTTCAAGTAAAGAATGTTTTCTTCTTCTTCTGTAAAAAGACTTTGGAAGATAGAGTGTTTTAGAAGCAGAAAAAATCTAAAAAGTTTTTAGATGACATTAAGCTTTCTGCAGGTCTCTGAACTCACCTTTAACCTCATGCCCTTCGCACCAGAAGAATCCGCTCTCTCGCTTCCAGCCAGATCCACCAGACTGATCTTACTGACCTGGACACCACAGAGAACCAGCGTCAAAACACACACACTGCACTGTGTCCAGAGGATATTCATTGTTCAGCTTTGTGGACTATCATTCATTCATCCATTCCTTGTCTGTAACCCTTATCCAGTTCAGGGCGGCGGTGGGTCCGAAGTCTACCAGGGATCACTGGGCGCAAGGCAGGAACACACCGTAGAGGGGGTGCCAGACCTTCACAGGGCGACACACACTCACACCTACGGACACATTTGAATCTCCAATCCACCTACCAACTTGTGTTTTTTGAGCGTGGGAGGAAACTGGAGCACCCGGAGGAAACCCACGCAGACACAGGAAGAACACACCACACTCCTCACAGACAGTCACCCGGAGGAAACCCATGCAGACACAGGGAGAACACACCACACTCCTCACAGACAGTCACCCGGAGGAAACCCACGCAGACACAGGGAGAACACACCACACTCCTCACAGACAGTCACCCGGAGGAAACCCATGCAGACACAGGGAGAACACACCACACTCCTCACAGACAGTCACCCGGAGGAAACCCACGCAGACACAGGGAGAACACACCACACGCCTCACAGACAGTCACCCAGAGCGTGACTCGAACCCACAACCTCCAGGTCCCTGGAGGTGTGACAGAGACACTACCTGCTGCTCCACTGTGCCACTCACTTTATACCCAAAGCCAAGCGAGTGGGCTAAAGAGGTATAAAGCCCCCCAGCACAGGGCAGTGGAGCAGTGGAACTGTGTTCTCTGGAGCTCCATTCTATAGTTTTAGGAGGAGATTTGGTGCCAGAGATAACCCTCCAGCATCAGCCCCTGAGTGAAGGAGAACTCTGTACCTTCTCAGTGTCGAGGTTGGTCATCTGGTCGTGACGGTGCTGAGTGAAGAGGATGGTGAAGACCGCGTGAGAACGACTACTCGTCTCATTCATGTTAGTAGCAGCTACCGTTCTACAGAGAGAGAGAGAGAGAGAGAGAGAGAGAGAGAGAGAGTGTGGAGGAACAGAGGAAGAGAGAATGGGGAAGACAGAGACAAGAAACAGATGGAGCATAGAATGAGAGAGAAATAGAGAGAGAGAGAGAGATGAAGTTACAGAGGGTAACAGAAGGAGGGGGAGAGGAAGAGGGAATACAGAGACAAAAGAGAAACAGATGGAGACAGGGAGCATAGAGAGAGGTTTACACACGACTGAAAACAGAGGGAATGAATGAGTGAAGTAAAAACAGTTTTGTACCTGGCCTTGTTTCCACAGTCCATGAGGTCAGCGATGTCGCTGTAGCTAGTCACCGCCATCTTGGAGAGGTCCTCCACGTACGGCCCCATTATAGGATGCTCTCGGACCCTTAGCGGACCCCTGCTCTTTGGGTTCAACAAGTCCCTCACTCGCTCACAGTAAATCTCCATATAGGACACCTACACACACACACACACAAAAGTGACAAATCAGTACATTCATGTGGATTTTAAAGGGATACACACACACTCACATAAAAAACAAACGCACACAAACACACACTTACATAAAATATACACACACATACCTCCACAGAGTAGGAGAGGTCAGGGTCGCTGTTCTCCGCTGTTCGTTTGAACAAATCTTCACAGAGCTACAACAAACACACACACATCCCCAGAGTTACAGACATTCAGCAACATCCCTTCAACTCTTTATTTATCAGCTACACAATGTTATTAATTTTACAAAGTCGGGGGGTCAGGGGGTGCGGCACGTCAGTAACTCTGCTGCTCTTTAATGGTTTAAGGGTTTAATCTGTTTCTGTGCCGTTCTTATTTAAAGGGATTTAAACTCTCTCTCTAAGGCAGTGTGTGTGGACCTGGGGAATGATGCCCTGTTGTCCCGGCTCCTGTTTCCCCATCATGGTGTAGGACTTCCCCGCTCCCGTCTGACCATAGGCGAAGATACACACGTTATATCCTTCGAAAGAGTGGAGCAGCATCTCCTCCCCAATGTCCTGATAAACCTGCCTCTGAGACGCAAACGAGGGGTCATCAGCCTACAACACACACACACACAGACAGAGAGAGAGAGAGAGACAGAAAGAGACTTAATTCCAAGTTTAAACAGCTTTCTGAATTTTTACAAAAACTGTGTGTGTGTGTGTGTGTGTGTGTGTGTGTGTGTGTGTGTGTGTCCTACCGTGCTGTGTGACCAGTAGGAATAATCGAAGGTGAAGCTCTTGGGGGTGTCTTTGGGCTGTTTGGGGTTAACGATGCCTAAAACATAAACAACACCATTAATAAAACACTACAAAATCAGAGTCCAGAGGGTAAAAGCGTCTTTATCTGAAAACCAGCTACACTTCCTACCGTGAACACTTCATAATCAACAATAAATAAATATTTATGTTTTTAAAAGCACTCATTAAAAGCTGTTAAGCTAAATTTACCAGGATAATTAAATTATGATCTCAGGATTAAACAGAAATCAGCTTTAATTCTCACGATGCTGTGAGCTACAAAAAGCCAGTCTCCTATTTCTTTTACTGTTTGCTTTAAACTTGCTCTCGACTGTCAGTTTAACAAAGGCAAACACACCATGTGATGTTGACAGTCTCCTCTCTCTCTGTCTCTCTCTCTCACACACACACACACACACACACACACACACACACAGAGAGAGAGAGAAAGAGGCCAGTGATCTTAACACTGCATACACTCCAGCAGAGCAAGATTTCCTCTCCATTGAAACTCCACTCACAGCCTATAGAAGGTTGGAGTGGGCCTCTCTCACAGACTCTCTCCGTCTGTGTGTGTGTGTATGTGTGACAGTGGCCTCTTTGTACAGCTGTAAAACTTAGTGATTTTGGAGCTAATTGTAATGGTCTATGAGCTCATTTCCTGTCCACAAACGCTAAATCAATAAATATATAAACAATGTAAAAGTCTTTGTGTATTGTTTTATTGTCTAAAATGTTTTAACTGGAACTACTGTGTAAACAACTCCTCCACTTACATCTGTGCACATTTAAACTATCGCTCCAGCCACCGATCACCCCCTAACAACTCCTCAAAAATTACTTCCAAAATAAAAGCCCCTGTCGGGGGCTTAAATACTGCACTGTCGGATAATAAAACTATTTTTATTTTCTATTTTATTTTTAGTGTACTCAACTTTTACACTTGTACTGTATTGTACTACACACTCAAACACAGGTCAGTATTAGCATTAAATGCACAATTGGGACACACCTTGAATTATCACAAGACTGAAATATGTAGATGTATGAAGATGTAGATGTTTAAAAGATGCAATACTTACTAAAAAATATTTAAACATGTTTTAAAAATTATTTAAAAAAAAAAAATAAATAAATAAATAAATGAGTCATTTCTGGCTGGAATCATTTTGAGGGTCACTGAAACTTTTCAGGAGTGAATCAGGAGTTTCTCAATATAAACTACGTCAAGTTCGGACTGCCACACTTGATAGCACAGACAGGGAAAGTTGGACTCGCTAGTACAAACCCTCGAGGATGGGAGGACGCTGCATGGTCATTGTGCAGTTGGTCTCTGTGCCTCCTTGACAGACCAGGAGGAGAAAGGACACATCCGGGTACTCAGACTGTACTTGGCTGGATGTGGACTTTTATATGGAACAGTAGTTGGGCTGAGACTGACGACGTTTCCTCAAGTGCACAAGAACACAAGCACACGACACACTACAACACACACTGAGAAACCGCAAATGTCTGAGTCTTTTTTTCAGGTCTAGTTTTGAAGTTTGTGGAATGTCAGGGCAGCGGAAAGCTTTAAAAAAATGAAACTGCACTGAGGAACAACACACACAACACACTCCTGTGTTTGTACTGGAGAGAGGTCAAACCAAACCCTCTGCCAGCACTGTGGATTCTTTACATAGAGAGAGAGAGAGAGAGAGAGAGAGAGAGAGAGCGAGCACATGTGGGATGGGGGAGGGTTCGAGAGAGAGAGAGAGAGAGAGAGACTATAAAGCCCTTTATTTTATGATCACTTTGGGGAAAAATGTCTCAAAAAATGCAAAAATGAAGCAGAACAAATTAAAGAGAAAAAAGAAAACTAAGAAAAAGAAAAGAGCCAAAAGGCTACATTTCTGGAATAATGGAATAAATGGTGGAAATGGTGTGTAAGGGTTAGAGAATGTGAGTGTGTGTGTGTGTGTGAGTGTGTGGTCTGGGGCTCAGAGCCAGTGCTAACATACACAGCTAGCACAGCTCATATATTAGCAGCAGAGCGCAGGAGCTAGAGTAGCGTAGTAAAGCTAAGGCTGCAGGCTGTCTATGGTCACAATAAAAGCCCAGGGTCTGATATCTATCTTCAGTTCACTGTGTACTGCTGTGTTACACTGTGTTTGCTACTGTGTGCTCCAGAGTTTCAGGGGTTAGAGAGGAAGCTAAGCTAACAGACAGACTTCAGATGGTAAATGATTTACTAAATAAACAGTGAGAAGTGTCCACCAGGAGAGCACTGACCTGCAGAAATCAAGTCAAATTCATCTGTACAGTGCTTTTTACCACCCAACGGTGTCACAAAGCAGACTCACAGACATTGAGAATTAAAGTGAATGTCTACAATTCTGGGGAACTGCTGCTCTCTCTGTTTTGTTTAAGTTCAGGAGCTCTGTGTCTTTTAAGGTGGAACGGTGTGTTTGAGGAGAATTATGACTGTTGTTTGTTGGTGTCTGCAGTGTTTATTCACTGTTTGAATTCCCACAGAAACTTGTGTAACTCGAGCTGTTTAGTTTTGTAGCACTTTCGCTCTGTGTTTACTTTGTTTTATCTCAAGTATCCACAATTTGATGGATATGAAAATTACACAGAATATGAAACTGTAACGGTGTATATATATATATATATATATATATATATAAAATACTTCCATTAAAAGTTAACAAGTTGTTTTCCTTCTCCGTTAAAGTTACTATTTAAGGAGAAACATGTTTTTAACTGGGAAAGAGAGAGAGAGAGAGAGAGAGAGAGAGAGTAAGTGTGTGTAAAACTCACATGTGGACTTGTCCTGCATCTTAATCACACAGTTTGCCCCGCGGTTAATTTCTCGGTTGTTAAATGGCCGCACGCGAACCGCCACCTTCACTGAGGACGCCATGGCAACCAGCAGACCAATCAGCTTTCAGTACCTGGAGGAGGAGGAATTTCAAACATTTACATGTAAAGACTAAAATACAATAACTATAACATACACACACACACAATCAATTGTGATGTGTTTAAATCTCTGAATCTCAGGATTGGATTAAATTAAAGCTATGGGGGGCAGCACGGTGGAGCAGTAGGTAGGGCCTCTGTCACTGCTCCAGGGTCCTGGAGGTTGTCGGTTCGAGTCCCGCTCTGGGTGACTGTCTGTGAGGAGTGTGGCGTGTTCTCCCTGTGTCTGCGTGGGTTTCCCCCGGATGACTGCCTGTGAGGAGTGTGGCGTGTTCTCCCTGTGTCTGCGTGGGTTTCCTCCGGGTGACTGTCTGTGAGGAGTGTGGCGTGTTCTCCCTGTGTCTGCGTGGGTTTCCTCCAGGTGACTGTCTGTGAGGAGTGTGGCGTGTTCTCCCTGTGTTTGCGTGGGTTTCCTCCGGGTGACTGACCCCAGAACTGAGGATGGATCATGAAGAATTCTAATCTTGACTTTGATGGGTACATTTCTCTGTGTGTGTGTGTGTGTGTGTGTGTGTGTGGGTGTGTGTGTTTTAGTTCCAGAGCTGTTGTTCATGAGCGAATACACTCTGAATAATCTCCGGTTTTGTGTCTAATTCTCCACAGACAGAAAAAGGCCAGAGGCCATGAGCTCAGCTTTTATTTCTTATCCTTCTCTCTTTTCCTCTTTCCATTTTCCCACACCTCTCCCAGGGCAGATAGTTTACCACACACACACACACACAGAAAGAGAGAAAGAGAGAGAGAGAGAGAGAGAGAGAGAGAGAGAGAGACACACACACACAGAGGTGTGTACCTGTGTGTGTGAGACAGCTGTTTCCTTCATCAGGGTAACAGTCTGGCAGGCATCCAGGTCACACTTCACCATAATTACAATACACACACACACACACACTTACTTATAAACCCGCCCTAAAGTTACAGACACCGTTAACAATAAAAATCATGTTTAATCACAGCCATGGCCTCCGCCGCATGATTTCAATAAAAGTAAGCAGTTAAATACAGGTGTGTGTGTTATGAAGGCAGATGCAGACGCAGACGCACAGAGCTGATGACCAACGCTCACCAAAACAAAGCCACGTCGTACAAAGCTGCTTTTGTGCCCACTTTTCCGCTCAGACATTCAGGAAAGAAAAAAAAATACACGTCCATTCCCAGGTTTCAAAAACAAGCCAAACATCTACAGCTCCATGGTTGAGGGGCACTTGAGCAAAGCACCTAACCCCCAACTGCCCCCATTGCACTAATATGTGTGTGTGTGTGTGTGTGTGTGTGTGTTTGTTCAATGCCACAAAAGGGTTCAATGCGAAAGACACCTTTCATTGCATGTTGTATACTAGAGGTTTAACGAGATCTCGCGAGATTAAAACATGGCGATATTTCTCGTCAAGCTGGAACCTGTCTCGCAGGGAAAACATGAACATTTTAAGAGTGACCCGGCAGCACAGTAGCGATGGCGGCGAGTGCGACAGCTCAGTAATCAGAGCAGCTCTCAGCAGAAGAGGGAGCACCTAAAGCTTGTAATGCATCATCTTGTCAGTTCCAGAGGATCTTTGGTTCTCCTCTAAACTTGATATTAAAGTTGACACTAGACTCAATGACTTGTGGTTTGCATTTATCGTTTGCAATATATAGGAATAAGAAAAGGTGTATTTATTTTTGTTATTTATATATATTTTTTTATATTCCATTTGTGGAAAGTGGTTCTGTTCGGTCACACACTGTTTCAGTTAAAAGCTAGAAACTCCTGCATATTCCCTTCAGTCTCAGGAGACTGAAAACTAGCAACAAAGAAACTGAAAAATAGCAACAAAGAGAATTGTGGGCAGCTGGTTTATCTACAACAGAACATAGTGCTGCTCTGTATTACAGAAATATAAATCTGAAAATATTAAGATGATGCTGGAATTTCGTAGTTGCTGGACGTCGGCATCGACCACAGCATCCAGACCCTGGGGGACATCAGAGCCCGGCCCTGTACAGAAGTCCTGAACCCATCCGTCTGGTTCTCCACACTGCAGATGTCACCAAAGTGCCATCTATGAGGGGGGCCACAGAGGCCCTCTTCAGCTATTTTCACAAATGAACTCTGCACATTACTACACATGGAAATTGAGACTGGTACTCAGACTGTGTACTGAGGGGCTGGCAGGATCAAGTCTGTGTAAAATCGGGGACGATTTTTACAGCTGTTTGTGGATGTCTGCAGGGTAAACTTCAGAAAGTCTCTGGGTTTCTGTGCACGTGAAAGGGTCTTTGATGGGGGCAGACAGTCGGGGCCCTCCTCTGGATCTGGGCAAAGTCGAAGATCCCAGTTTTGTTTTTGTTTTCTTTGTCTGAGACGGGTTCGTTGCTGGTTCATGTGTGAAACATTACATCGTTGCTATGGACCGTGGGTAATGAAAGAAATGTTGTTTGTGCTGTGTGTTCGTGTGTGTGTGTGTGTTCTAATGTGCTGTTATTAACACATGCCACTGCTTTCTGTATTATTTTCAGACTGAGGCTGGATTGGTATGAAGGGACAGTAAGGGCTGGTCTGGTATGAGTGTGTGTGTGTGTGTGTGTGTGTGTGTCTGTCTGTCAGTCTGAGTGTATGTGCAATATTAACATATCTTCAGCCCACAAAAAAGAACATGACTGCATTAAGAAAACTCCCAATCTCTCTCTCAGACACACACACACACACACACATACCGCCATGGCCTGCATTACACACATAGCTGCCATAACACACATATCAATGCCCCGTTTCGAAACACACTCAGGCTTATGCAACCACAGCAGGTGACCTGGAGGAAAAGAGAGAGAGAGAGGGAGACTGACTTTCTCTCTTTTCCTTTGATTTTATTCAGATTCTACAGCTCTCCATCTGTTTAAAATCTGTAATGTTGTCTCTGACTGTGAATACGGACACTGTTTAACTCTTCACCTCATTTCATGTAACCATTTGCTGGTTTGTGAAACTCAAATATCTCGTGTGACACAGCTGCTGCTCTCTCTGCTGTTCCTCATAGTGAAGAAGACTATAGGAATTTGGCCTACACTCTCAGAATGTGGTACAGTACAGGAACATTACTGTCACTACAGCTACAAACAGTGTAGTGTATCTTTAAAGGTACAGCAGTGGTGTTAGAGTCCAGTTGTGTTCCCTAAAGGTTCATTACATTCTCTTCTCCAGAAGGAGAGGGGGATCTCTGTAATCTTTCATTACACAACTGTGGAGAATAAAAGAACACAATAAAAGTCCTGGAGATGAAACGGGGCGAATCATGTTTCCTAATTAAAGGAAATATCTATGATTGTGGGGAAATGCAGTTCTTTTAAGGTGCAGTGGTGTGTTTGAGGAGAATAACGACTGTATCTTGTTGGTGTCTGAAGTGTAAATTGTCTGTAAGTGTTTATTCATTGTTTGAATTCCCACAGAAACTCATGTGTAACTGGAGGTGTTTAGTTTTGTAGCACTTTCCCTCTGTGTTTACTTTCATGCAGTTAACGCTCTCCTGAATTTAGAGTCAGTTCCACCTTAAGTAATGTAACTGTAACAGCAATGTTACAAATGTAACAATGTTATAAAACCTATGGAGCAGGAATAGAGCAACATCCTCATCTCGGTTGGTGTTTTTCAGTGTTTGGAGTCTCTCCGTTGTCTAAAAACCTCCAGATGTCAGTTCTCTGCCATGAGCAGAGAGAGAGAGAAAGCCTAGCACTGGACCCAGACACTTTGTTTTTTTACCCATTTACAGACACTGGGGCTAAACACATTAGAGCGGTTTCCAGAGCAAACCGACTGCAGAGCAGCACATGGAGAGGACACACACTCAGCTTTATACACAGGGTTTTTAGATCAAAATCATGAACTGTCCTTTCATGACACACTCCTCACAGACAGTCACCCGGAGGAAACCCACGCAGACACAGGGAGAACACACCACACTCCTCACAGACAGTCACCCGGAGGAACCCCACGCAGACACAGGGAGAACACACCACACTCCTCACAGACAGTCACCCGGAGGAAACCCACGCAGACACAGGGAGAACACACCACACTCCTCACAGACAGTCACCCGGAGCGGGACTCGAACCCACAACCTCCAGGACCCTGGAGCAGTGACAGAGACACTAACAGCTGCTCTAATACTTATATATATATTAAATCTAATATAAAATCTAAGTTAAATCTATATTAACAGGGTTTTCAAAGTGCTGATGAAAAATGAGATCACAGAAACAGACAGAAATAATTAAAACCATCATTACTATATTATACTCTTGCTTTTCCACCTTGTGCTTCACTAATCACAGGTTTACTCACTGTATCATATTCCCACACTCCCTAACAGCACATTTCTGACTCATTACTCACTCAAATGAGATTAAAAACCACAACATGAGGTTTATAATCTCAGTGTGAGCTCAGTGTAATCTCATCATTAGCGTTTCGCCTAAACCACCATCACAGGCCTTTATTGTTGGAGATTTCTATCAGAAACTAAAACAATGCCTCATTACGAGTTAAATATATGTATTATTTACATAAGAAGCCAAGAGGTAAGACATATCCCAGCACTGCAGTGAGGATCTGATTGCATTCAGCCATAAAATCCTCAGTGAGGTCAGGTGCTGGTGTTAGACGGGGAGTACACCACTGTAACTAATCCCGGAACAGCTCCATCACTGCACAGCTCCACTGGGTTTTACAGCCCCTTTCTCATGGGCAGCAGCTCCAGTGCATCCCATTTTAGTCATTTATTTTCTGCCAGTCTTCAGAGAATTTACACACTGTGAACCTAAAGATACAAACTAGAACTCTCTCTGTGTCAATCCTGTGTGTGTGTGTGTGTGTGTATAGCTTTCTCAGCCGCTGAGTCACAGAAGGCTGTTCAAATGTGAAGGATCTTTCGTGTACAGCCTTTTCCAAAATGCAACAGACGTATCCTTCATGGCCCTCAGTTACCCACAATTCTCTGCGCACTGGAGAAAAACAAGAGTCTGCGAAAAATAGAGCTTCCGAAGTTTCAGGAGCAGAGTTTGTTTACCTTTAAAGTGTGAAATAACTGATTAATTACAATAACTGTCTCTATAATATAATTAATCAATAACTTTACTAGCATATTACAGTAAGAAAACATTCAATTTAACAGTATTCTACTTAGGGCTGGCAATAATTCAGTATCAATATCACGATATAAAATCAATACCAATGACATGACTTTTTTTAAACAAAATTTCAATAAACATTATTTACAGCATCTGTCAGTGACCGACGGTCATTAGAGGGCGCTGTCGTCAGTTCGGCTCAAAGCTAATAGGTTTATGTTTGATGGTGATGCCATGTTTACGGTTTGCTCTGGGCATTGTTCACTCTTTATATTGATATTGGAATTACATTGTATCAACCAAAGTTAAGAAATGTATCGTGATATAAATTTCGGCCGTATCGTCCAGCTCTGATTTTATTTTTAATCCCAGCTGAAATTTAAATGTTTAAAGTTGAAGTTTGAGTGTTTAGGGCTGTTGTAGGAGTTTTAATAACATTTTTAAAATAGTATTGTCTTTCAGGATAATAATAATAATAATCCAATTCAGTCTATTTTAACTCAGTCCTTTGATGCAGATCAGATCTTTCCAGCAACGTCACGACCGCTCTATTTGTGTGACCGAGGTTACTAAGGAGTCACCTTCCTCGGACACGTCCTACCTCAGCTGCAACCTAGGCTTTGGAACACAGGTTGTGTGTGTGTGTGTGTGTGTGTGTGTGTGTGTGTTGACCTCACTGCTAACAAGGCTGAGCACGAGGCCGTAAACTCAAAGGTAAAGAGATTAGAGAGGAATGTGCTTGTTGTTTTGCCGTAAACAAGTTTACAACCAAAACAAAACTTTTGCTAAACTTGCTTTAGACTTTAAATGATCAGAATGAAGGATTTACATAGTTTGAGAGGGTTTATAACTGACTTATTTGTCTCTAAAACAAGAGTCAGGACACAGTGGGGATTAATCTGGGTTTTAGATCAGTTCAGAGACTTTAACCCAGGATTGATCCTGAACTGTTAGACATCAGGGCTGTGATGGAACTGGAAAAGCTCCAGAAGCAGACACAGGTGTAAAAATAAAGGACAGTAAACTGCACTAAACGCAGTAAACCCAGTGAAACTGTGACGTATCTAAAGTGTCAGTGATGATCTAATTAAAGTGAGAATGAAACACTATAAAATAACATGTGAATAAATCAGTACTGAAGCACTTCACTCAGGGAACACAGCGCTGAATGAGTGACACTGACTCATTAATGGTTTCACACTTTCTTTTACTTTTCTTTCACTGTTTCTTTATTCTTTAATCTCTTTCCATCACTCCCTCAAATCAGAGTCACTTTCTCACCCCTGTAACACTGTCCTTTCATCTCTTTGTCTTTAAATGCGCCATGCAGTGCAGAGCCAGGTGTGTGTGTGTGTGGTATTTAAATGTTGACCACATATTGGTGATATGGGCAGAAAACAAGGGAGTGCCTGGAAAACAAATAAAAACCAGTAGCAGAACCCCCCCCCCCCCCACCCCCCCAACAAATACACACACACACACATCTGTGAATTGTGAGGACATCACAAAGACATCTGTTCATTTTGTGGAGAATAAACATTATCATATCCATAGGGACAACTAGCTTAATGCTAACCTTTACCTTAAACAACACCTTAAAACATATCTTCATCTTAAAATATAGCGATTATATCTGCTGGTCCCCACAGGGAAGACAAAAACCTACAATGCAAGTGTGTAAACAGGTTTTAGTCCTCACAATGTGATGATATATTGATATATTCCTGGTGCACACACGCACGCACACACACACACACACAAACACAGTTTCCTTTCCTGCATTACATAAGCCACTTTCACACATGCATGATATGAGTTTACCCTGTGAAGCTGTGTGTGAATGCAAACATGTAATATTTGTCCCAGCGCCCTAGCAGGCCAGGTAAAGTCAGAATCATCACGTGTGTGAACAGAGCCTCTAAGGTCCCGGAGTATTCCCCGTGCCATATCTAATATTGTAATATTGATAGTAATACTATAACACTCAGTTATTTTTGCTGTTTCAGATCACTTAAGGTGGAAATATCTCCAAACTCAGAAGATGGCTAACTGCATTAGCAACAGTGCTACAAAATTAAACAGCTCGAGTTATACACGAGTTTCTGTGGGAATTCAAACACTTCAGACACGTACCAACAACTGTTGTTTTTTTTTCCCCTCAAACTCACCGTTCCACCCTTAAAAGGTGCTTAGGTTCTGAATGTAAACAACCAGAGAGAACTGTGTTTATTCACAAATGTATACGTTAACTTTAAGTGATCAGAAACAGTAAAAAAATGTCAGTGTTACCCCCCTATGGAGCAGGAATAGAGCAACATCCTCATCTCAGTTGGTGCTTTTCAGCGTTTGGAGTCTCTCCGTTGTCTAAAAACCTCCAGATGGCGTTTCTCTGCCGTGAGCAGAGAGAGAGAAAGCCTAGCACCGGACCCAGACACTTTGTTTTTTTACCCATTTACAGACACTGGGGCTTCGTAAACACATTAGAGCTTTTAAACTAACAAAGCAAAGGAAGAGGTAATCGCAGAAATGTGTACAACTCCAGCTCTGACATCTGACTCATGTTTGAGACCCGAGGTGGAGTTCAGGGGGGATGTGTACGGACCACAGACAGAGAGGACACACTTTACTCCGAGTGTAAACAGGGTCCAGGTCTGGGCTCAGAGCGGCTGAGGTCAGTGACGTCCTGCGCTGTGCTCACTACAGAGGAGTCAGCACTCAGGAATGTCCTCGGTGTGTGACGAAATGAGTCAGGGACTGTTCACACATTGGTTCACCAGAATGAAGACAGGAACTGGTATGTGTGTGTGTGTGTGTGTGTGTATTATAAGAGAATACAATCAAAGTAATCTCAGACTTTCTGTGGACTGTCATTTCTCACATTATTCTATTTTCCTATCTGTTTATTTTATAAATATAATAAACATTTGTGAAATTCCCTCTGAGACTAAAATAGTAATCCACTGTCTCTCACTCTTTCTGCTCTAAAGCGGAAACTCCTTATTAAAACAGTGATTAATGTCAAAATAAAACAAATTATACATTTAAAATTGAAGGAATTAAACAGTGTGTGTGTGTGTGATCTTTGGTCTATATTCTTTAAATCTCTCAGTCTGTGAGGAATTCACCTCCGGGTTTAAACACACACACATACGCGCTTCACACACACACACACACTCTGCCTCCAGCAAAACCACAGAACAAGAGTTTAACATGACAGGTTAATATAAAATAATTCACCTATGTGTGTCTGTGTGTGAGAGAGAGATATGAAGGGAAGGAACAGGAGAAATAGGGAAGGAAAGAAGAAAAAGGAGAATCAGGATGAGAGAGAAATAAAAGATGGAGAGAAAAGATGAAAAACAAGCAGAAAGTAAGTAAAAGGGAGAGATAAACAAAATCAAATGAGAACTATTGATCAGAAAGAAAAACCATATAGGAGAGAGCGAGAGAGAGAGAGAGAGAGAGAGAGAGAGAGAGAGAGAGAGAGAGAGAAGGAATGGTGATCTTGTGTGAGTCTGTGGAATGTCTCTCTGTCATTATAATCTTTTGGTCTTCTCTATAATAACAGCTATGCACATGCACTCACACACACACACATACACATACACACACAGCTGTTCCGATGAACATTCTTTCACTAAAAGAACCTGCCTGAAGGGAAACAGACCTAGAAACAACAAAAAATAAAGAAAAGCTGTTGAGTTCCATCTGATCCACTGATCGTTCACGACCGTTCGTCCACCGCCGCCTCGCCCACCACGCTCACAGTTCAGCATTTAATCCACTGCAGCGTCTCGTTCAGAAAAGAGCCGTCACTTTCACAACAGGCTTGGCTTTATGTTTTTTAGCTGCTGTTGGACAACGTCACAATGTACACCAACAGAGTTTTTCTCTAACTTAACTCTCACACACACACCGGATCCTAGCCCCCTCTTACCCAATCAGAGTCTGTGAAAAAAAAACAAACAAAAAACTGATACACTCCAGTCAAACTCCAAGAAAACAACCCTGAAATTACCACAAACCAAAAAACACCCTGAACACACTGCAGTGTAATATATGGCCCAATCAGAATCATTGTCACTGGACATAGTCAAATCCTCACATCACACACACACCGTGTCCACACAGATCTTAACTGAGACTGCTCTGGTTTAAGCTCAAGATTATTTAATGTTAGACAGGAGCAATGACATCACACAGAGGTGTCCAGAGTGTCCTCCGCCCATGAGCAAACTTCAGGAACCAGACGCCTCACTCCTCTGACACAAGCAAAGAGGGAATCCCACATATGAGTGAAATGATCTCTAAAATGACCATATTTTACCTTTACCTTCATTACCATGTGTAATTAATATGTCATTAACAGAGCAGGTGTGATGTGGTGGTGGATCATTCTCAGCGCTGCAGTGACACTGACGTGGTGTATTAGTGCGAGTGGATCAGACACAGCAGTAGCTGCTGGAGTTTTTTAACCCTGTGTCCACTCTATTAGATGAACCCACCAACTCCAGCAGCACTGCTGTGTCTGATCCACTCGCACCAGCACAACACACACTAACACACCACCACTTCAGTGTCATTGCAGCGCTAAGAATGATCCCCCACCACATCACACCTGCTCTGTGGGGGTCCTGACCATTGAAGAACAGGGGGGAAAAAGGATAACAAAGTATGCAGAGCAACAGATGGACTACAGATTGTAATTGTAGAACTACAAAGTGGTCAAGGGGCTGATAAATGGACAGTGAATGTAGAAACAAAGCTGTTCAGTAGAGGACGTCACTCAACAGCTTAAAGCCAGGTGCTTATTAAAATAAAGCTTTTAAACCACACTAATGGTTTTTTAATGATATAATCTAATGATTTAACCCTTTAAAATGTATTTATGAAGTTAGTCAAGGGTTAAAGGAAACAGTTACTCACCTCTTTTTACAGCAGAGAGACTCGAGACAAGCGTCCAGCAAAATAAAAGACCACTGTTTGAATAAAAAATGCTCCAAAAAACGTTGTAAACTAGATTAAAATTTTAAAAATCTGTTACTTTTCTGTCTTTAACCAGCAGCACCTGTCGGCCTTGTCCCTGTCCACATGGCGGCGGAGGGGGAGAGAGACACTGGGAAAGTGCTAGGAGAGCGAGAGACAGAGGTAGAGAGACACTGAGACAAAGCTAGAGAGAGAGGAAAGTTGGGTGGAAGTTTTTGTAATAGTATTTTTCACCCGTGTCTTCCACTCAAACTTCACCAATCCGAGATAAAATCCTTCAAAACAAACGTAAAACGACTCTCCTCTCTCGTTTCGGCGACTTTAAAAGTGTTTTGCTTAAAAGAAACGCACAAAGATCCGAACTCGTCCAAACTCTGACCTATCCCCGAATCACTGTAAATCACACCTCCACAAAAGAGGGAAAAAACACCTTAAATCCGAGCTCTTTTCCCGAGAACAACGCGTAAACTACACAAATAACCCCGGTAAAGTGCGGACACGACGTTTTTAATCCGAATTAAGTCGTTAAACCGGCTCTAAATGAACCGGGAGAGAGTGTAATGAAGTGCCCGGTGTTTTTGGGCCCGGCGGATCTTCCTTTCTCCACCTGTTTTCCGACAGACCCCGCCCACCCCCACCTCTCCCCTCTCTGATTGGCTGCGAGCATGACGTCACACACATTCCTGGGTTCTGGGACGGCTTTGATCTTTGAGTTTCGTCAGAGCCGTGTTTGATGAGCCTCGATAAGTTTTTATTGCTTCTTTATTATTTATTTATTTTTCACTATTTTTAATCAGTTATTTTTCATAATTCTTTCTTATGTTTTTCAGTTTGTTTTATTTTCTACTTCGTAGTTCCTATCCTTGATTCATTTTTTTTTTCATAGCATATGCTGTTTTTTTTTGTTATTTTTTATTGTCGCAATAATCATTACCAAGTTACTGCAGTCCTGAACATTTAAAAATATATCAAACCTTTGTGTGTGTTTCTGTGTGTTTATTTTGTTTTAAATACATAATCACAGTGCTGAAGGGTGGGGCGTTTACATATATATCATTTTACCATTGCAATAAAATGACGTGTTGCTCATTTTGTTCATTCAGTTTTTTTAAAAAAAGGTATTAAAAAGAAATAAAAAGATAAAGCAGATCGAAGGGGGCGGTATTTGTCCGAAAGCGGGTGGGTAATAAAACTCTTTGAAGGGGGGGGGGTGTCTTGTGTGTGTTCTTTCACATCACATTAACACATCATCTCTCTCTAAAAAAAGAAACTGCTCTACAAAAACAAAATGTGAAATAACTGAATATAACCAAACTAACTATTACACCCGGTGAGGACGCTTTATTTAATTTATGAACACACTTGTGTAGTTACTGAGAAGACTGTAACTGAAAGATTGTCTAAATGAACAGATCCCATATCCTAAAACTATAAATATATAAAAAATATAACATATTTGTCAAGCCAAACTGTTAATTTGACCCCTTTTGCAGAAACGTTTAAATATATCAATTTCTTTATTAAAATATATTCATTTCTATATATAAATGTATGTATAAAGCTTCTTAGATTTATATTCAAATAGAAATATGAATTATATTATTAAGAATGTTTTAGAAATATATACAATGTGTGAAAACAAATGTAATATGTACTGCGACGTTTGAATATATTTGAAAATTATCTCATGCACAAATAAATAAAATAGTAAATTAAAAAAATTAAATGTAAACTAAAAACTTGTAATTTCTACTTTAATATAGTACCCACCCATATAATTTTAATAAATACTTACAAATAAAATTAAGAAGTATTAGCTATATTTTTACTTTGTGGACAGAGAACTGCCCGCTAGTGCTAACATAGCCGCTAAAAGAACACACCATCTTCACTAACTTTATTTTTGTCTTAAATGTGGCACCAGTGGAGCTCAAACGGACTTCAGATACAACATGAAGGAGAAAAAGCGGAGGAATACGACCCATTCCTCTCTTTTGCGAAGTAATGAACCGTTTTTGTTTTAAAATAATATTGATTTGTGAAGAGACCGTGGAAAATCTCCGTTATCCGCTAACTATATTTTAAACATATTTTTGTTCCAAATTGCGCCCTAGTTCTTAAGTAGTGCACTTCATAGGTCACAAAACTATGGCTTTTGACCCTAAGCAGTTCTCTAACTATTGCATAAAAAACTGCAGGTCGCATATTAATCGTGTAATGTTTAAGTTATAAGGCTGTATTTAGGCGAAAACCTTGTTATTTCGTAACCTACGTTGTCCACTAGGAAGGGAGAAAGGAGCCATTTGACACTCACCCTTCGAGTAGCCGTTCATTTCACCGTTGGGATATTTTTGATAACGGATTAAAAGTAATTTAAAACTGGACTGTTTTCGAAAGGCCTCAGGCGACAGCGCTATCACAGAGTCGAGGAACACAATACAGTAGGATAATATTTTGGTACATTTGACAATATTAAAAAAAAAATCTAATATTGAACTTCAAAACCCATGAATCAGTGCGAATCGGTTCGTAGGACGTGGCAGTGACGTCATTATGGGTAACAGATTTTGTAGTCCCAAAATCCATCTCTTGTTTTTATTGCAAAATTGTTTGAAGCACTGTGAAAATGTTACGTATATCTGAAAATGAACATGAAATACATAGTATGCTTCACAGAGTGTATTAGGCATAATTTAAATATGTGAAGAAAAATATATATGAAGAATTTTCAAGAATTTCATTAATCTAAAAAAAATCCTAAAAATACTGTTAATAAAATTTGACTTTTTCTGAATAACCACAGGTATACAGGTATGAATATTTGATTTCTGTGCTGATTATATGGTATTTCTTTCATTTATAACTGTGTGTATGACCTCTAAGCTTTATCAGTGGATAATTGTAAAACTGATGATATATACATCTGTTAAAATAACGTCGAAAACCTTAGGTTTTAACAACATGGAGCGCAGGGAAAAGCGTACCGTCTCCTATTCTAAATATGGGTATGTGGCGTCCCCTGCAGGAGATCAAGAGCCGTGCACCGACAGGACCCCGTCTCCCAGCATCCTGCGCTCAGTCAGTATAACGACTCTTTCAGGGACAAAATCCTCCGGAATCCAAGGTACTTCTTTAAAGAACACGGCATCTTTCTGTGTAAAGTTTATGAACTTTTATAAGACGTTGTTAAAAGTCATAGAGTTTCATGCCTTTCCCACTTTCAAAACATGCTTGCTTGGAAGGAATGCATCCTTAGTGATGTTCCTGTGGTTCATGAGTGATTTGGGCCTTCGGGCACCAGACTGCCTTGCCCCAGTGTCCCAGTCAGAAGTGGTCAGAGCCAGGTCTGCGGTCTGTAAACAATGAGTCTAGCCTTTTAATGGTCAGCCCCTGGTCAGGGCTTTACAGAGCGGTGGTCCCGCAAAGCCTTGAACAAAAATATTCACATGTTTTAGTCTTAAATAGACAATAAAAACATGTATTTTGTATTCTAATGGAAAATGGAAGTGTAAATATAAACAGATGAAGGCTGTGGACTCTTTGAACCTTTCCAAAAGCTCAAAAATATCAGAAATAACAAGACTGTGTCTTTGATTTTTCAGTGAGAGTTCCTTCAGCTGTGATCTGTTCTCTTTGGATCCTTCTGAACTGGTCAGAGCAGCTTCTTAACTTTTATATTCAATATTTTTTAAATTATTTAATAACTATTAAGGGATGAGTTGGAGGGGATATTATGATCCATAACTAATCCTCCAACATCTGCCCCCGACGTCACTAAAGTTTATGTTGTTGAATGCCATCAGATCCTTACAGCAATGTCCTAACATCTAGTGTAAAGTCTTCCTAGAAGTGTAGGACACAACTCTGATTATTACCCTTCATTTCAGAAGAGATGTGTGTGTAATAAGTGGTCCTTTGTTCTTCAGGCATGCGGTCAGTCCGGACGTGTCCTCTTGGAGACACTCCCCTCTCCAGCGACGCTGAAGGGAAGGAAGAGAAGAGGAGGCAGATACTCAGCAGAAAGACAAGCAACAGCTTTTACTCACCACATCACAGAGCTGAGGAGAAAACAGAGCCTCATCGACGAGTGAGAGAGAGAGAGAGAGAGAGAGAGAGAGAGAGAGAGAGAGATAGAGAGAGATAGAGAAAAGGAGAGTGGAATGAAAGGGAAGGGACGGAGAGAAACAGAGAGAACGGGGTGAGAGATAAAGGAGAAAGAGGGGGAAAGAGAGAGACAGAGGAATAAGAGGGGGAAGAGAGAGAGAGAGGAGAGTGAGAGATTGAAATAGAGAGAGAAGAGAGAGAGAAAGAGAAGGAAGGGCGACGTTGCTATGAAGACAGAAAAGGAGAGGGGTGAGAGTTAAAGGAGAAACAGGAAAAAGAGAGAGAAGTGTGAGAGATGGAAATGGAGAGAAGAGGGAAGTAAGGGGGATGTTGTGGTGAAGACAGACAAAAAGAGAGGGGGTGAGAGATAAGGCAGAAAGAGGGGTGGAAGAAGATGGGAGATTGGAGAGATGGTAGTGAGGAGAGAGAAATACGCTCCTTATAACTTCAGTGTGAGTGGGCAGGGCTAAACTGCTTTAGGCTGAATAGATGGAAGGATATAAACACGTGGTTGTTTATGACATCACAAACACAGTGTATCTGAAACAGGTATTTTTTTTAAATATGGAAAAATACTTTAATTTTACTTTAAAAATGTATCTTTTTGATCTCTTCTGTGGGTTTTGATTCTGCTGCATTTGTGTATGATGTTGTTCTATATTTATATTATTTTTCTTCTTATTATTATTGTTGTTTTCTTGTTATGGGCGTCACAGTGGTGCAGCAGGTAATGTCTCTGTCACAGCTCCAGGGTCCTGGAGGTTGTGGGTTCTAGTCCTGCTCCGGGTGACTGTCTGTGAGGAGTGTGGTGTATTCTCCCTGTGTCTGCGTGGGTTTCCTCCGGGTGACTGTCTGTGAGGAGTGTGGTGTGTTCTCCCTGTGTCTGCGTGGGTTTCCTCCGGGTGACTGTCTGTGAGGAGTGTGGTGTGTTCTCCCTGTGTCTGCGAGGGTTTCCTCCGGGTGACTGTCTGTGAGGAGTGTGGTGTGTTCTCCCTGTGTCTGCGAGGGTTTCCTCCGGGTGATTGTCTGTGAGGAGTGTGGTGTGTTCTCCCTGTGTCTGCGAGGGTTTCCTCCGGGTGACTGTCTGTGATGAGTGTGGTGTGTTCTCCCTGTGTCTGCGAGGGTTTCCTCCAGGTGCTCCAGTTTTCTCCCACGCTCCAAAAAGTAGGTGGATTGGAGACTCAAAATTGTCCGTGGGTATGAGTGTGTGAGTGAATGTGTGAGCGTGTGTCACCCTGTGAAGGACTGGCGCCCCCTCCAGGGTGTATTCCCGCCTTGCGTCCAATGTTTCCGGTTAGACTCCGGACCCACCACCGCCCTGAACTGGATAAAGGTTACAGACAATGAATGAATGAATGTTGTTGTTATGACTGTTACAGGTTGAAGGGGGAGAAGTGGTGGGGCAGCTCTGTGTGTGTGAGAGCTGATCAGAGGGGTTTGTTTACTGTAACAGAACAACATGAAGAGTCTCACACAGATCCACACACTCTGCCGGACCATCGCAGTCACACGGAGACCGCACACCTCCCTGAGAGCCCCTACAGCCACGAGGTCAGTGGTCACCTACACTCTCTTATTATTATTACACACTAAGGCTGTTTCTCAGTGTGTGTTCTTACATTCTCATGTTCTTGCTTTATGTCATGTTCCACTGCTGAATATAGGTTTCTGTACTCAAGAAATCAAACAGCACGAACGGTTAAAGTACTTCCCTGCACAAAATAACAAGGACACATCGGTCCATGAACCACATGAAGATCCCATCATTCACTGCAACGTCACAGGTCTCTTCCCAGAAGATATTCCAAGGATCTTCTAGAGAAAGCACATCCATTCTTTGTGTTATTGCTATTGAGAAACAGCATAAACATGATGTGCCTGGATCAGCCAGGGGTCTGTTTTCACTGTGTGTAATCAACTCAAGGGGGAGAGGGTGTGTGTGTGGTTATTTTGAATTGATGAATAAATTACAGATAGTAAAACTGCCCCTAAATGCCTCTACATGTGAAAAGGGTGAATTTTAAGCCTCAAAAACGTGACGTTTTACAGTAATTATTAACTAATCTCTTACCCATTTAACCTTTAATGCCTTACTTTGACATTAAAAACATTTCTGAGCTCTGGGGCTGGTCTCTGAGTTGGACACTCTTTGTGTTTAAACTGGTAGAGAGTAGCAGTCAGCACCGACTATAAATAAATGTTTCCTGTAAGTGTTGAACAATGCCGTCTTGCTTCAGAACCACTTCCACCCGACTTTTAGACACTCCACTTTAAGGCCTTTATTCACTGCGTGTGATTTATTATGGTCTACTTCTGAATTAAAGCAGGAATAAGGTGTTTGTGTTTACCCCTGACCCACTCAGGTCTTGCGTACAATATTCAAATGTTAAAGGATTTTACCTGCCTTTAAGAAACTGGAACTCACTCCCGTGTCGTCCTCAGGACGTCTGTCCAGTCCTTTCACTCGTACAGGACCAGACTCGTGTCTCTGAACGGAGGGAGACTTTAAGACCTGTGACTTATAGAGTAACTCCAGTCTAAGAGCTTTAGTTTTCACTAACAGTCGAGTGGAGGTGTGAAGTAGACGCTAGCTCTTTAAAACCTGTGACATCACAAATCCACATAGTTCCATTTACAGGTAAATGCACAGATGTTTACATTACACTGCACATCTGTATGGATATATACCTTTTTTGCTGTTGGTTTTGTGTGAATGCATCATCAGGATTGTCAGTTCCGCCTCTACAGCGCCCCCCTCAGGTTCAGGAAACTTTTGTGTGTGTTATTAGCCTTCATCAATCACGTTTATAACTAGAGACATCCTCCTGCTTTATGACGTCTGAATGGTTGTCATGGCGAAAACCAAGCTGGCTAACTGAAGTTTTAACGCATTTTCAAAGGATTATTTTGTGTTTATACAGGGTGGGGCATTTATATGGATACACCTTAATAAACTAGGAATGGTTGGTGATATTAACTTCCTGTTTGTGGCACATTAGTATATGGGAGGGGGGAAACTTTTCAAGATGGGTGGTAACCATGGCGGCCATTTTGAAGTCAGCCATTTTGGATCCAACTTTTGTTTTTTCAATGGGAAGAGGGTCATGTGACACATCAAACTTATTGGGAATTTCAAAAGAAAAACAATGGTGTGAGAATAAGTTTTATTATTTTAACGTAACTTTATTCTTTCATGAGTTATTTACAAGTTTCTGACCACTTATAAAATGTGTTCAAAGTGCTGCCCACAAGAGAAATGCTAGCACAGACTTCCAGTATCCGTAGTATATAATATAAATGGCCCACCCTGTAGACAAATACAGTGTAAATGAAGGTTCTCTGATGTTTCTGGTGTTTGCTGTGTGTGAGCAGCTGCTGGACCTGGCTCCTGGAGGAAACCCCATGATGTCCTTCGTTGTGAGGGGAACGGCTCACAGAGAAGAGCAGAGGAGCTGGAGGGGGTCTGGCATTTCTCACGGTGAATTCTGGGGCTTCGGATATAAACCAGAGGAATAGGAGGGATGCACACAGACTGGCCACTTCATTGGAAACACTTGTATAGGTTTACAGTTAGAGACTGAGACTCGTCATTGGTCAGTTTATGATGCTCATACATACGACTGTCCAGGTGTTGTGAGCGTGGTGGAATATTCTCAGGTTTTATAACAGGGATGTGCAAAAATTTAGGGCCCTCCCCCTAACCCTAACACCCACAGTCAACAGTTAAATAAATAACAAAATGCTGTCACCATTTTCTTTGAGTAAATAAATAGAAATTCTGTGATAAAGACATCATTTCTTAGCTTCGTTTTCACAAATTTTCATTTGGAAATTGAACAAAGGCACACCGCAGGACGAGGGGTGTTCAGATATTTGCTCATTGACTGTACACAGGGTCCCCTCCAGACGAGAGGGGCTCTGAGCATTAAAAAAGGACTCGAGGATGGAGCAGCACCAACACAGACTCTAACTGCACACCACCAAGAGAAGGGTTTCCAATAAAGTGGCCAGGGAGTGCGTTATCTTTCAAGAGCATTGTCATTTCTGTCGTCATTTTGAAGTTTATGAATATTCAGAAGTGTTTTATTCGTGGTGCGCTGGTTCCTTCAGGCGCCTCTCTCCTCAGAGTTATTAATGTTCACTGCTTGTGTTTTTCTGTAATTACACACTGAACTGTCGTTAAGCCACAGATACCTTCACTGTTCCCTGTTTGTTTCTTGTGTTCACCACCTGCACTGAGGTAGTTCTTAGAGGTTGTGACTCTTTTTCTAAATATGATCAATTTAAAAGACCTTTTCATAATGTTTGTTTATTTTTAGCTGAAAAAACACAAAATTGTAGAAAATAATAAAGGAAAATCTATATAAAATTCCCCACTGATTGAGTGCCATGTTTTAATCATCGCTTGTTTACAGTCACAACTGATTACAAACTGAAACTGTCCACAGGTGTGAGTTTGTGTGAATGACTGGGTGAGTGTGTGAGTGACTGGGTGAGTGTGTGAAACTGTCCACAGGTGTGAGTGTGTGTGAAGGACTGGGTGAGTGTGTGAGTGACTGGGTGAGTGTGTGTGACCACTGTCCACTGGTGTGAGTGTGTGTGAATGACTGGGTGAGTGTGTGAAACTGTCCACAGGTGTGAGTGTGTGAATGACTGGATGAGTGTGTGAAACTGTCCACAGGTGTGAGTGACTGGGTGAGTGTGTGAAACTGTCCACAGGTGTGAGTGACAGGGTGAGTGTGTGAGTAACTGGGTGAGTGTGTGAAACTGTCCACAGGTGTGAGTGTGTGTGTGTGTGTGAGTGACTGGGTGAGTGTGTGAAACTGTCCACAGGTGTGAGTGACTGGGTGAGTGTGTGAAACTGTCCACAGGTGTGAGTGTGTGTGAATGACTGGGTGAGTGTGTGAGTAACTGGGTGAGTGTGTGAAACTGTCCACAGGTGTGAGTGACTGGGTGAGTGTGTGAAACTGTCCACAGGTGTGAGTGTGTGTGAATGACTGGGTGAGTGTGAGTGACTGGGTGAGTGTGTGAAACTGTCCACAGGTGTGAGTGACTGGGTGAGTGTGTGAGTAACTGGGTGAGTGTGTGAAACTGTCCACAGGTGTGAGTGACTGGGTGAGTGTGTGAAACTGTCCACAGGTGTGAGTGTGTGTGAATGACTGGGTGAGTGTGTGAAACTGTCCACAGGTGTGAGTGTGTGAATGACTGGGTGAGTGTGTGAAACTGTCCACAGGTGTGAGTGTGAGTGACTGGGTGAGTGTGTGAAACTGTCCACAGGTGTGAGTGTGTGAGTGACTGGGTGAGTGTGTGAAACTGTCCACAGGTGTGAGTGTGTGTGAATGACTGGGTGAGTGTGTGAAACTGTCCACAGGTGTGAGTGTGTGAATGACTGGGTGAGTGTGTGAAACTGTCCACAGGTGTGAGTGTGTGAGTGACTGGGTGAGTGTGTGAAACTGTCCACAGGTGTGAGTGTGTGTGAATGACTGGGTGAGTGTGTGAAACTGTCCACAGGTGTGAGTGTGTGAATGACTGGGTGAGTGTGTGAAACTGTCCACAGGTGTGAGTGACTGGGTGAGTGTGTGAAACTGTCCACAGGTGTGAGTGTGTGAATGACTGGGTGAGTGGCTGGGTGAGTGTGTGAAACTGTCCACAGGTGTGAGTGTGTGTATGACTGGGTGAGTGTGTGAAACTGTCCACAGGTGTGAGTGTGTGAAATTGTCCACAGGTGTGTGAGTGACAGGGTGAGCGTGTGAGTGACTGGGTGAGTATGTGAAACTGTCCACAGGTGTGAGTGTGTGTGAATGACTGGGTGAGTGTGTGAAACTGTCCACAGGTGTGAGTGACTGGGTGAGTGTGTGAAACTGTCCACAGGTGTGAGTGTGTGTGAATGACTGGGTGAGTGTGTGAAACTGTCCACAGGTGTGAGTGTGTGAATGACTGGGTGAGTGTGTGAAACTGTCCACAGGTGTGAGTGTGAGTGACTGGGTGAGTGTGTGAAACTGTCCACAGGTGTGAGTGTGTGAGTGACTGGGTGAGTGTGTGAAACTGTCCACAGGTGTGAGTGTGTGAATGACTGGGTGAGTGTGTGAAACTGTCCACAGGTGTGAGTGTGTGAGTGACTGGGTGAGTGTGTGAAACTGTCCACAGGTGTGAGTGTGTGTGAATGACTGGGTGAGTGTGTGAAACTGTCCACAGGTGTGAGTGTGTGAATGACTGGGTGAGTGTGTGAAACTGTCCACAGGTGTGAGTGTGTGAAACTGTCCACAGGTGTGAGTGACTGGGTGAGTGTGTGAAACTGTCCACAGGTGTGAGTGTGTGAATGACTGGGTGAGTGGCTGGGTGAGTGTGTGAAACTGTCCACAGGTGTGAGTGTGTGTATGACTGGGTGAGTGTGTGAAACTGTCCACAGGTGTGAGTGTGTGAAATTGTCCACAGGTGTGTGAGTGACAGGGTGAGCGTGTGAGTGACTGGGTGAGTATGTGAAACTGTCCACAGGTGTGAGTGTGTGTGAGTAACTGGGTGAGTGTGTGAAATTGTCTACAGGTATGTGAGTGACAGGGTGAGTGTGTGAATGACTGGGTGAGTGCTGTCCACAGGTATGAGTGTGTGTGAGTGACTGGGTGAGTGTGTGAAACTGTCCAAAGGTGTGTGAGTGACAGGGTGAGTGTGTGAGTGACTGGGTGAGTGTGTGAAACTGTCCACAGGTGTGAGTGTGTATGAGTGACTGGGTGAGTGTGTGAAACTGTCCACAGGTGTGAGTGACTGGGTGAGTGTGTGAATGACTGGGTGAGTGTGTGAAACTGTCCACAGGTGTGAGTGAGTGGGTGACAGGGTGAGTGTGTGAAACTGTCCACAGGTGTGAGTGTGTGAGTGACTGGGTGAGTGTGTGACACTGTCCACTGGTGTGAGTGTGTGAGTGACTGGGTGAGTGTGGGTAACTGTCCACAGGTGGGAGTGTGTGAATGACTGGGTGAGTGTGTGAAACTATCCACAGGTGTGTGTGTGAGTGACTGGTTGAGTGTGTGAAATTGTCCACAGGTGTGAGTGACTGGTTGAGTGTGTGAAATTGTCCACAGGTGTGAGTGACTAGATGAGTGTGTGAGTGACTGGGTGAGTGTGTGTGAGTGACTGGGTGAGTGTGGGTAACTGTCCACAGGTGTGAGTGACTGGGTGAGTGTGCGAAACTGTCCACAGGTGTGAGTGTGTGAGTGACTGGTTGAGTGTGTGAAACTGTCCACAGGTGTGAGTGTATGAGTGACTGGGTGAGTGTGTGAAACTGTCCACAGGTGTGAATGTGTGAGTGACTGGGTGAGTGTGTGACACTGTCCACTGGTGTGAATGTGTGAGTGACTGGGTGAGTATGTGACACTGTCCACTGGTGTGAGTGACTGGGTGAGTGTGGGTAACTGTCCACAAGTGTGTGTGTGTGTGTGTGTATGAGTTAGTGTGTGAATGACTGGGTGAGTGTGTGACACTTTCCACAGGTGTCAGTGTGTGAATGACTGGGTGAGTGTGTGACACTGTCCACTGGTGTGAGTGACTAGGTGAGTGTGGGTAACTGTTCACAGGTGTGTGTGTGTGAGTGAGTGTGTGAGTGACTGGGTGAGTGTGTGAAACTGTCCACAGGTGTGAGTGACTGGGTGAGTGTGTTCCTGTGTAGAGCCCAGTGATTCTGAGAGGGATTTAATGTGTTCTATTATTATTATTATTATTATTATTATTATTATTATTTTATAGGAAATATAATGTTATTAAAGAGTAAATGTAAAATGTTAAAGAGTATTTTAATTGCAGAGAGGCTCATTTTATTTTATTTGATGTAAAGCTCAATTTATGGGGGTCCCTTTAAACACAGACCCTTACAGACACTGACTGTAGATGATATTCATCTCTTGGCCAAATGCTTATCTCTTTTGGAATGTTTTTTGTTTTTCAACTTTCACTGGAAAATGTAAAGTGAGTCCTTTGGAATTGTGTGTGTGTGGGTTTGGTGACCTACACCCCAATGACTAGCGGGAAGCCTCATTTGGCCGCTGGGCGCTGGCGTCTTGTTCTCTCCTGCTGGTGACTAAGTTCAGTGTTATTTCTCCCCCTTGTCCTCTGCCTTCCCAATCACGTTACGAAAGTGAAAGTGGACGAGGAGGTGGAGAGAAAGAGAGAGAGGATAAAAATGACATTTCTTAATCTCTGGAGTCCCAGAGTGGAACTACAGCCCTCCACTTCTGCTTTAGACTTTGAGCCCTGTGTTTACACTTTGAAGCTCAGCTGGAGCTTGGTTTAGCTTAACCCTCGTTCCCACTTTCCTCCTCCTCCTCATCTTCACCGTGTCAGAGATGGAGAAACACGTCGTGTTCCTGGTGGCACTCGTCTGCACGTGCCTCGTTCTTTCGCTTCTCCTGGTCCAATGGCGTCACATCCACTCCCTGAGGGTCGAGCTGATGGACCTGGAGCTCAGAGTCAGGGAGCTACAGAGGGGGCAAGACAGGGGGCAGGAGGAGGGGCAGGAGGGCTTCTGCTGCTCCTCACACACCTGCTGCGGGGTAGGTGAGTGCATATCTCAGCATATATGTGTCTGTCTACCTGTCTGTCTGCTATAGTTCATGGACTGTCTGTCTCTGGAGGGTTTAAAAAGGCAGAGCAGGACACCCACACCGCTTTAGCGCTCACACTCGCTCTCAGTACTGTTTATTAGGACTACAGGACCTGGTTGAAAACACAGGGTAGACCTGCACTCTGGAATTCAAGGTTATAACAATACGTTAAACACTTTAAGGGTTAATAACATGCTGCATTTATCAGTGTATTACAGTGGAATGTTGGTCTGTTGAAGTTAATGATCTACTGTAAAAGTACTAGTACATGTGCTTTTATTGTCATTGGACAACGTACAACAAACGTGTGCCTCCGGGGGGCAGCTGGGGGGTTAGGTGCCTTTCTTAAAGGCACCTCAGCCTTGAATGTTGAGGGAGGAGACAGTGCTGTTTCTTCTCTGTCCCTTTTTCCTCAAGTTCAATAGGAAATCCCTTCTTTTCTATATTTCACAATTGTTCCACGTTGTTTTCCAGATCATTTCCGGTGGAGTGTGGTGTTAATTGTCGGGTTTCTCTGACTGACCACTTTCTGTGTTAAAATAGCTATGAAAAGCCAGGGATTCAGGCTTCAGGCACAGCTTATTTGAGATCCGTGTGTGTGTGTGTGTGTGTGTGTGTGTCAGCTGTGGCTTAATCCAGCATTTGTGAGCAGCAGAGAAAAGAGGAATGCTTTGGCTCCGAGGAAACCCAGACAGAAACGACAGAGTGAGTTACTTCCTCTAAACCACACAACACCCGCAACTTCCCCCTCACTCCAAACCCAACCCCTCCAACCCCACCCAACCTAACCACACTTCCTGTAACAAAGCATTAACCAAAATATAATTTTAAAAAATATTCAAAGAAAAATGTACATTTCTGCACGTTGTTATTCCTCTTTGAAGAGGGACTTCTGCACACAATATATTATTATTCAGTCTTTTTTCACGTTATTAAACAGCAGATATACTGACACCCAGTGGCTGGGATGTATCAGAGGGTTGGGATGCGTCTGTACTTACTGTATCAAAACATCCCCTGGACTCTGAGGATTTTCTGAAACTCAGACACTAGAATTGGAGGAGTCTCTGGCGAAGAGAAGCTCCACCCTGGAGGAAAAGGGAGGCCTTGCCCTTAAGCAGGGGAATGCCTGGCACACTGCAGAAGCCAAAAGCACAATCACAGGAGACCACCATCAGCTCTCCAGACGTGGGATATGAACGGACTTTGCTCAGTAGGTGTTGAGGGTGGTCTCTCGGGTCTGTGTTCAGGTTCTGTAGGGGACACTAGCCACTAGCTTAAGGGCAAGGCCTCCCCGTTCCTTCTGTTTCTGGTTGTCTCAGCTAGACCTTCCCATAAACCTCTGAGTTCATGAGTTGCTTAGAATTCCTGTTGTCTCCCCTCAATTTCTCCTTTAATCCTGAGCTCAGTGTTGTGTTTTGTTCCTCAGCAGAGCAACGCTCCTTTCTACACCTGGTTCCTGCCTTAACTCAGTCCTACGGTATTGCTTAATTACTCATTTATACATTTATACATTCATTTATTTGTGTCAGATCTGTGTTAAAGAAGTTTGTAAAAGCTCTCTGAAGACTGTCATTCACTCTCTCTCTCTGTATTCTCACTCCATTTTTATGTCTCTCTTTAGATGAACGTGATTTGACAGTTCTTACCTGGGCACTGGGGCGGAGCCAAGGGGCGGGGCTTCAGGTTTCCGGGGAGACCATCAACGTAACAAGAGAAGGCTTGTATTTCATATACAGCCAGGTGAGTCCTGGTTTACCTTCCAAGAAAGTGACTGTGTAAATATCACACATCACAACAGATATTCAAGAAAGAATGAAAAAAATAAAGATTTTTTAAAATTTCATTTGCCTGAAACTCATGACAAATATGATGAAAAACAAATTAAATTAGTTCAGACAGTGACAAAATATTACTGCAGATAAATTTATAGTTAGTATAATTAGAGTGGAGATTAAGCTGCTTTTATTATGAAATGGTAGAATTCATTATAATAATCATTCTTAAAAGATAACTGTGTGTTTTAGCCACTACCTGCCCACCTGGGGATTAAACACTCACCTGTAACCCCTACCTGCTGCAGGTGCTCTACAGTGACACCACCTGGGTGATGGGTCATGTGATCACCAAGCGGCTGGAGGGGGCGGAGACTAAACTGATGAAGTGTCTAAAGAGCATGCCCAGTAACGTCAGCCTTCCCCTCAACACGTGCTACACCGCAGGTCTCTCTTCTTTTCCTATTTTCCACCTTCTCCTCCATCTCCATTCACTCCTTTTTCTCCAACTTCTCCTTCATCTTCATCCTTTTCTTCTTTTTCTCCATTTTCTCTTCTTCAGCTTCTTCGTTTTCTCTATTTATTCCTTCTTTAACTTCTTCTCCTTTTTCTCCACCTTCTCCTTCATCTCCATTCTCTCTTTTTCTCCACTTTCTCCTTTTTCTCCACTTTCTTTCTTTGCCTTCTTCTTCTCCTTTTTCCCCAACTTTCTCCTTCTTCTCATTTTTTTTCTCAACTTTCTCCTTTTTCTCATTTTTTTTCTCAACTTTCTCCTTTGTCTCCATTTTCCTTTTCCTTTTCCTTTTCCTCCACCTTCAACAACTTCTTGTCTTCTCCTTCTTCTCCACTTTTCTCCATCTTCTGCTTCTCCTTTTTCTCCAATATCTCCTTCTCTCCATATTTTTGCCACTGTGATGTCATCCCTATTGATACACACTTGGCTAACACTGTGATGTCATCAGTAGTGATAAACCCTCGACTGCCACTGTGATGTCATCACTATTGATAAATATCGCTGTGTTGTCATCAGTAGTGATAAGCCCTTGTCTGCCACTGCCACTCTCTCCCTGTGTCTGGAACACCTCCCTGTTCACTATTCCCTGTATCATTCACTATGTAGTGCACTATTAGGAGACTGGATTCAGGAGGGTAGTGAACAATTTTGTTTTTTTACCAAACAATGCAGTGGATTATGGGTAATGGGTAATAACTAATATTTGCTAGTGTAAATGGGTTGTACACTATGTTTTGCAGTGCATTGTGGGATTGTTTGATTGCACTGAAAATAGTCCACTATGTTTTCTGACACTACCACAAAATGGTGGAATGACAAAATAGTGCACTATATGGTGAATAGGGCTCTCTCTCTCTCTCTCTCTCTCTCTCTCTCTCTCTCTCTGTCATTCTGGATGATGACCTGGAGCAAAGAATTTAAACTCTCTCTCTCTCTCCCTCAGGGGTTCATTTCCTGGAGTCTGGTTCCCTTCTGGAGCTGTCTGTCCCCCGAAAATCAGCCGAGCTCATCCTCTCCGCTCACGCCACCTTCTTCGGGATCTTCAGCCTCTGAGCGTTTCCTCTGCTGCGATTTCACAGAGTCATCTTCGGAAAACAGACTTCTGGAGCTATATCTACCAACAAAAGTCTGTCATTTAAAAAAATCTAAACAGAGCAGCTGCCGATTTCACATCTGACCACATCTATATCACCCTTACACTAACCAGCCATAACATTAAAACAACCACCTGGAGCTGCTGGAGTCTTGAGAGAGAGAGAGAGAGAGAGAGAGAGAGAGAGAGAGAGAGAGAGAGAGAGAGAGAGAGAGAGAGAGAGAGAGAGAGAGAGAGAAAGAGAGAGCACATAAAGCTCATCACAGGTACAACAGCGCCCCCAAGCGGCCTCAGGCTCGGATTCAACTACTGAACTATAAAGACATTCTCCAGGCATTTTCACCAGCAGGTGGCAGGGTCCCTCTTATAAATCCACTCCATCCTGATCAGGGCCTATCTACCATCACTGGGGATGTACATACTCACTCTGTCACTCACACATTCACCCAGCCACTCACTCACACATTCACCCCTGTGGAGAGTTTCACACACTCATCCAGTCACAAACACATTGACCCAGTCCCTCACAAACACACACACACACACCTGTGGAGAAAATCACCCAGTCATTCACACACATTTTTGGAGAATTTCACACACTCACCCAGTCACTCACACACTCACACCTGTGGACAGTTTCACACACTCACCCAGTCATTCACACACTCACCCAGTCACTCACACATTCACACACCTGGGGAGAATTTCACACACTCACCCAGTCACTCACACACTCACACCTGTGGACAGTTTCACACATTCACTCAGTCATTCACACACACACACACACACACCTGTGGAGAATTTCAGACTCACCCAGTCATTCACACACACACACTCACCCAGTCACTCACACACACTCACACCTGTGGATAGCTTCACACACTCACCCAGTCACTCACACACTCTCACAACTGTGGATAGTTTCACACACTCACCCAGTCATTCACACACACACTCACCCAGTCATTCACACACACACTCACCCTGTCACTCACCCAGTCACTCACACCTGTGGATAGCTTCACACACTCACCCAGTCACTCACACACACCCACACCTGTGGATAGCTTCACACACTCACCCAGTCACTCACACACACCCACACCTGTGGATAGCTTCACACACTCACCCAGTCATTCACACACACTCACACCTGTGGACAGTTTCACACACTCACTTCACCTGTCAATGTGTGTGTGTTTGGACTGTGGGAGTAAATCTGAGCCCTGGAGTAAACCCTCACAGACAGTGACCTGTGGAGAGGACCCCACCCAGGACCCCGAGACCCTGCAGCTGTGTGACAGCGCCACCATGCTGCCACTGAGGGTTACAGCTCCATGATGATGTTGTGTATTTTAACAACAAACATTTCACAGTGATCTGAAATCGCCAGCTGCTCTGTGTTCATTTAACACACTAAAGTCACCGGGGAAAACTTCCCTTCAGAATTAAGGCCTTTTTCCTTGTAACTTGTAACTTTTGTACGAGGTTTTGTACTGAGAGCGTTGAACAAAAATCACTTGAATGTTTAGAAGTACAGGTTTACATTTTTTATTCTACTTTATAAACGTTGTATCCCCATTAAAATCCTTCTAAAAGAATGAAAACAATGGAATGAAAAAAGAAAAAGTGCTTGTTTCCTCATTTCTGACCTTTTTGGTCATTTTCTCACACAGAAATAAACCCGGGTCCAGGAGAATAATGTCTGGGGTCACACTCTCACGTCCGAAGTCCAGAACACTCCATAAATTCTTCGTTTTTAATCAGAACCTATTGTTTCCTTTAACTTTTTCTCATCTGTTCTTAGTTTTAACCTTAGTGCGCTGCCGTGGACTTTCACCTTCAAGTCATCAGTTTCTCTCTCTCTCTCTCTCTCTCTCTCTCTCTCTCTCTCTCTGTTTTTACTGAGGTTATGTCACATTCTGGGGACCAAAGTGTGTTTGTACACTCACACTGTGGTGACTTCTCTTCCTTGTGACCACAAGCTGGTTCCCTACAGTGTTCCCTACAGTCTACACAGTACCTAGGAGTTAGGAGTTAGGGACTAGGTAAAAGATAGGAATTAAGGGTATGAGTAGGGATTAAGAGTAGGAGTTAGGGAGTAGGGTAGGAGGTAGGGAGTAGAGTAGGAGGTAGGGATTAAGTGTAGGAGGTATGGATTAAGGTTAGGAGTTAGGGAGTAGGGTAGGAGGTAGGGAGTAGGGTAGGAGGTAGGGATTAAGGGTAGGAGTTAGGGAGTAGGGTAGGAGGTAGGGAGTAGGGTAGGAGGTAGGGAGTAGGGTAGGAGGTAGGGATTAAGGGTAGGAGGTTGGGATTAAGGGTAGGAGTTAGAGAGTAGGGTAGGAGGTAGGGATTGAGGGTAGGAGTTAGGGAGTAAGGTAGGAGGTAGGGAGTAGGGTAGGAGGTAGGGATTAAGGGTAGAAGGTAGGGATTAAGTGCAGGGGTTATGGAGTAGGGTAGGAGGTAGGGATTAAGAGTAGGAGGTAGGGATTAAAGGTAGGAGTTAGAGAGTAGGGTAGGAGGTAGGGATTAAGGGTAGGAGTTAGAGAGTAGGGTAGGAGGTAGGGATTAAGGGTAGGAGTTAGGGAATAGGGTAGGAGGCAGGGATTAAGGGTAGGAGTTAGGGATTAAGGGTAGGAGGTAGGGATTAGGAGTAGAAGGTAGGGATTAATGGTAGAAGGTAGGGATTAAGGGTAGGAGGTAGGGATTAGGAGTAGAAGGTAGGGATTAATGGTAGGAGGTAGGGATTAAGGGTAGGAGTTAGGGAATAGGGTAGGAGGCAGGGATTAAGGGTAGGAGTTAGGGATTAAGGGTAAGAGTTAGGGAGTAGGGTAGGAGTTAGGGATTAAGGGTAGGAGGTAGGGATTAGGAGTAGAAGGTAGGGATTAATGGTAGGAGGTAGGGATTAAGGGTAGGAGGCAGGGATTAATCGTAGGAGGTAGGGATTAAGGGTAGGAGTTAGGGATTAATGGTAGTAGGTAGGGATTAAGGGTAGGAGGTAGGGATTAAGGATAGGAGGTAGGGATTAATGGTAGGGATTAAGGGTAGGAGATAGGGATTAAGGGTAGGAGATAGGGATTAATGGTAGGAGGTAGGGATTAAGGTTAGGAGGTAGGGATTAATGGTAGGGATTAAGGATAGGAGGTAGGGATTAAGGGTAGGAGGTCGGGATTAATGGTAGGAGGTAGGGATTAAGGATAGGAGGTAGGGATTAAGGGTATGAGGTAGGGATTAATGGTAGGAGGTAGGGATTAAGGGTATGAGGTAGGGAATAATGGTAGGAGGTAGGGATTAAGGGTAGGAGGTAGGGATTAAGGTTATGAGGTAGGGATTAATGGTAGGAGGTAGGGATTAAGGGTAGGAGGTAGGGATTAAGGGTATGAGGTAGGGATTAAGGGTATGAGGTAGGGATTAAGGGTGCATGAATCTCAAGGGCCTCATGGAGAGAATGGAAAGTGAATTAAAGACAAAGCATTTACACAGTAAACAGTGAAACATACATTATTTGCCCTGCGACAACACACACACACACACACACGCACGCGCGCGCGTATACATAGTCACACACACATAGGAACACAAACACAAAGAGAACAGCAGGAAGCTGTATGTCAGCAGCACTGGAGAGAGAGAGAGAGAGAGAGAGAGAGTGTGTGAGAGAGAGAGAGTCAGAGTCTTCCTCCCATTCTGCTCACTGTGGCCTTAATTGTGCTGGGGTCAGGGGCGAGCGCTGCTTTACACACACACAGGATAAGTGTGTTTGTCATTACTCCTGTTGGATTGAATTAAAAGCACTTGAGAGTGTGTGTGAGAGAGAGACAGAGAGGTTTGTTTATGTAAGAGAACCTAAAGGAAATGAACACACTGTGGACTGAGGACACTTTTTAGTTATCGATTGTTTAAACGTCTGCTCAAATAAATTTCACTGATTAGTCACTGTGTTAATCTTGAGTTTTCTCCGCTGTGGACCAGGCTCTGATCGTCTTCATGTCTATCTATCTTGATGTCTACCTCTCTCCTCAGTGATGAACCTCGTGTGTCCAGACGGCATTAAAATCACCGCAGGACGAGCAGGTTTCTCAGGTCATGTGATGGTATGATCAAGACGTGTCCGAACGATGCTGAAGAGATCAGACGTCGGCTTTTAGACGACTTTCCTAGAGATTTCACTGTCGCAGACAACTTTCCAAAGTCTGAATAAAGTCACGTGCGCCGCGTCTTGATCGTTTGGTCTGAGGGTATGGCGTCCAAGTAGCCAAGGAATTAAATTCTGAAAAGGAGAGGAATGTTATAAATACTGAGAGTTTAAAATATATATCCGTATTTACTCTTTTATTTTGTATTTGCTCTGTGCTTCTCTCAGTTACACTGCTCTTGGCCACGCTTTCAGTTCCTAAACCTTCTGGCTTCTGAGCTGTGGTCGTTTTCACAGGAGGGTGGGACCTGGTCAGACATTGGCTGCTGGACATAAGCCCCGCCCACCGAGGACATTATTTCAACACCAAGGGAGATTTTCTAACTCGTTTTCTCGCTGTGACGCTCCGATAAAAGCAGTTGTGTTTAAAATGATCAATCAAAGTGTTAATCTTTGCTCGTGCCAATAGTGACGAGGACATAATAAAACGTAAATAATCACAATAATCACATAAAACACTGCACATTACTGCATTTAATGTATGCACTTAATTATGTTCATATGAGGCTGATTATTTAAATAAGACGTGATCTTCCAGCGTGCATGTCCGGCTCGGACCCTCTACCCAACCCCTCAGCTCCTGAGGTAGCAGCTGTATTTGACGAGATGGCAGTGAGAACGTGGGAGTCTAGTTGTGTTCCAGTGGCGCCACGTCTACCGTCACCAACTTTCTAAATTTGAATAAAGGAAAGTGAGAATTTTGTATCTAAATAAATGATCTAATGTGGTTGTTATGTGTGACTCTTTGTTGTCGTGTGTTGATGGAGAATGAACTTTAGTTTCTCCAGGACACGGTGCTAACATTAGTTCTGTCTGAAAGCAGAGCTGTAGCTCCCAGTGTTTCAGCTCTGACCTGCTGCTCTCAGCGCCCTCTGTAGGAGGCGCTGTGACTCCAGTGGCTGCAGCGCCGAACAATGTACAGTAACTCCGGCTGCTGATTGGCTAAATAAAGGTGACGACCAATGAGAAGCGCGTTCTCTTGAGCCGTGGAGTATCTGCCCCTCACTGAGAGACAACTGCGGAGCTTCTCTCTCAAACAAATCATCATCTTAACCGTCTCAGCTCAGAAATATGGAATAACACACCTCTTGTATCGGTTCAAAACAGAACACGACCTTTAGTCCAAACATGGGAGGTTGGCGACTCTAATCACGTTCCATCATTAGCAAAATATTAGTTTGCAACTAAACACTCAGTGACATTGTCTTTAGATGTGAGAGGGTGTCACACGAGTCTTTTAAAGGAAACATCTATGATTGTAGTTAAGTGCAGTTCTCTCAGGTTGTTTACATTCCGAAGCTATGCGTCTTTTAAGGTGGAACGGTGTGTTTGAGGAGAATAACGACTGTATCTTGTTGGTGTCTGAAGTGTAAATTGTCTGTAAGTGTTTATTCACTGTTTGAATTCCCACAGAAACGCATGTGTAAATCGAGGTGTTTAGTTTTGTAGCACTTTCACTCTGTGTTTACTTTCATGCAGTTAGTGCTCTCCTCAATTTAGAGTCAGTTCCACCTTAAGTAATGTAACTGTAACAGAAATAAGTCAGTGTTACCCCCCTATGGAGCAGGAATAGAGCAACATCCTCATCTCGGTTGGTGCTTTTCAGCGTTTGAAGTCTCTCCGTTCTCTAAAAACCTCCAGATGGCGTTTCTCTGCCGTGAGCAGAGAGAGAGAAAGCCTAGTGTACAGTTCCAGTAACAACCTGAAAACACGGCTCATGGAAACTCATGGAATCTCAGAGTGGGACTCAGTCCGGACAGACAGGTACGAGCTGGGTCTGTCTCTGCGCCTGGTTCTGTTAGATCAAGTGCATCCTGGTCTCCATCTTGTGATTTCAGAGTGTGTTTCCATGTGTGGGGAGAACATTACATAGACTGACTCTCTCTCTCTGTCTCTCTCACTCTCTCTCTCTGTCTGTCTCTCGCTGTCTCTCTCTCTCTCTCTCTCTCTCTCGTACTTGTAAAGTAGCCAAAAATGTGTCAGAATTATTTTTACTCTTTTGCCACTCAGCACATACACACAATAGAGAGGGACAGAGAGCTTGAAGGTGCCTTATTCACACACACACCCTCTTTAACACTCTCACACACTCTCCTGTGTCCACTGAACACACCGCAGTCTGAAACTCCCGCCGTCAGGATTAACCCTCTGTATCCGGAACTTCTGGTTCTGCAGTTCCTCTTTGAACACAAGATGGCGCTTCAGAGTCACTTCTTTATGTGGGCCCCTGCCTCCTTCTACAGCTGAGCTCTCTCTCTCTCTCTCTCTCACTCTGACTCCCCCTCTCCCCCCTCTATCGGTCTGTCTGTCTCTCTCTCTCACTCTGTCTGTCTGTCTCTCTCTCTCTCTGTCTGCCTGTCTCTCTCTCTCTGATATATATATATATATATATATATATATATATATATATATATATATATATATATATATATAAACACACACACACACACCATGTCAGCTCATGTTTCTTTTGTTAATGATCATGTAGAAACCGAAGCATGTGTTTTTGATGTACACTTCATGATCAGTGGAGAAAGTCAGCAGGGCAGTGTGTGTGTGTGTGTAAACATGTGTTTAATATATCTGGCATTGGGTGGGGGAGCACTTACATATCCTGAAATGCATCCCTGCCTTTCCTTTTGTTTCACACACACACACACACACACACACACACACACACAGAGAGAGAGAGAGAGAGAGAGAGAGAGAGAGAGAAGCTTATTGCTAGCTGTAGCTGGGAATATGTTGCTGTACAGGTTCAAAAATTTGTTTAAAAGTTTAAAAATTTTTTAAATAAATTATAATACATTATTAACAAAAATCCAGAACTAACGTCCATTCAGTGTGTGTGTGTGTGTGTGTGTGTGTGTGTGAGAGAGAGAGAGAGAGAGAGACAGTCCAGTGTTATCTGAGGTGATCATCCTGTGCCTAGTGTCAGAGGATAATAAATACTTCATTGTGTTAAATGAAGTGTGCTGTAGATTTAACAAATCCATTCAATCAGGAGAACACCAGGAAACACATTGTGTTCTTCACTCGCTCACAACACAGCGGCTACTTTTTAGAACATTCATTCATTCATTATCTGTAACCACTTATCCAGTTCAGGGTCGCGGTGGGTCCAGAGCCTACCTGGAATCATTGGGCACAAGGCAGGAATACACCCTGGAGGGGGCACCAGTCCTTCACAGGGCAACACAGACACACACACACACATTCACTCACACACTCACACCTATGGACACTTTTGAGTCGCCAATCCACCTACCAATGTGTGTTTTTGGACTGTGGGAGGAAACCGGAGCACCCGGAGGAAACCCGAGCACCCGGAGGAAACCCACGCGGACATGGGGAGAACACACCAACTCCTCACAGACAGTCACCCGGAGCGGGAATCGAACCCACAACCTCCAGGTCCCTGGAGCTGTGTGACTGCGACATTACCTGCTGCGCCAACGTGCCGCCACTTTTTAGAACAAACATTAATAATTAGAAATAATAATAATAATAATAATAATAATAATAATAATAAATAATAATAATAATAATTGGAGGTGCCTAAGACATTAACACAGTGGTGTATTTTGGGATGCTTCCGAAAGCTGTTTGTCTCATCTCTCCCAGTGAAGAACCCGTCCTGTATTCAGCCCCAAACTTAAGGCCTTGGTTGCTATGGAAACACATGTGAGCCAATGGGAAGTGAGGTAAACAACAGTGTGT
>NC_089801.1:17792413-17802413 GCF_029633855.1 Hoplias malabaricus | reverse complement strand
TGGAGTTCAGGACAGGGAACAACGACCTGGATCCTACAGACAGATAAACACACACCGCAGTAACATGATGCTCACAGCTGAGAGGCTGTTTGTGTGTGTGTATGTGTGTGTGTGTGTGTGTGTGTGTGTGTGTGTGTGTGTGTGTGAGAGAGAGAGAGAGAGAGAGAGAGAGAGAGAGAATACAGGGATATGCCTCATCAAATCTGAAAATAAAAGTGACGAAAGAAACTGATGAACTTTATTAAATTAGCAGTGCAATCATATGTGTGTGTGTGTGTGTGTGTGTGTGTGTGTGGCCTTCTCCATTTCTATCCAAGGTCATCTTCTCCTCACTCTGCTGATGGTGCACTATTTGTGTTACATTTTCACTTTATTCAGAATAACGTTCACCAATATCCAACTGAAGTAACACACTTCCATATAAGGATTTCCTGTTTGAACTGGATACCCATATTAGAAGTTCCTGTTTGAACTGGACGCCCATATTAGGACTTCCTGTTTGAGCTGGATGCCCATATTAGAAGTTCCTGTTTGAACTGGATACCCATATTAGAAGTTCCTGTTTGAACTGGACGCCCATATTAGGACTTCCTGTTTGAGCTGGATGCCCATATTAGAAGTTCCTGTTTGAACTGGATACCCATATTAGAAGTTCCTGTTTGAACTGGACGCCCATATTAGGACTTCCTGTTTGAGCTGGATGCCCATATTAGAAGTTCCTGTTTGAGCTGGACACCCATATTAGGACTTCTTGTTTGAGCTGGATGCCCATATTAGAAGTTCCTGTTTGAGCTGAATGGCCATATAAGGAATTCTTGTTCGAGCTGGATGCCCATATAAGGAGTTTCCTGTTCTTAGCTTTATGCCCATATAAGGAGTTCCTGTTCGAGCTGGACGCCCATATAAGGAGTTCCTGTTTGAGCTGGATGTCCATATAAGGAATTCTTGTTCGAGCTGGATGCCCATATAAGGAGTTCCTGTTCGAGCTGGACGCCCATAAGGAGTTCCTGTTCAAGCTGGACACACATATAAGGAGTTCCTGTTCAAGCTGGACACACATATAAGGAGTTCCTGTTCGAGCTGGACGCCCATATAAGGAGTACCTCTTTCACAAAATGTACACTTCCCTGTTCATACACAACACAACACAATTTAAATAAACAATCCTCCTCTGCTGCTCAATCCCCACAGCCACCCTCTCTTCTATCCCCCACCCACACTCCCACCTCCATCCTCTACCTCCCACCCCCACCCCTGGGAGCAGCTCCAGTGTTCAATCCTTACCCCCAGGAAAACAGCACCATCAGCACAACATCCACCATCGCTCTCCCTCTTTCTCATTTACACCTCACTCGCTTCACCATTCATCATTTCTGGATGCCTGAATCTCGCCAGTGCACCTTCCATTAGTTTTAAAGTAATAACACAATCAAAAAGCTGTAATCACAGAGTAATAAGGTATTTATAAAGCACTTCAACACAAAAAAGCAGCTTAAAGTGTGAAGCTAAGACGAATAAATCCCAGCCAATCACTGTAGCTTACTTCATACAGACACACACACACACACACACACACACACACACACACACACACACTCACCTTGCAGCCGAACATTAGCGAGAGGGTCCTGTTGCTGCATATGAGCTTACACTGACACATGACCGAGAAAAGCATTTCATATTCTTCAGGTTCCTCCACGCCGGAGTCATCATCACATCCACAGCCATAGAGACACGTCCAGACCCCAGACTACACCGCAAGGTTACTTACACACAGACACACACACACACACACCTCTGCTCATCTTAAAGGGGAAACGTCCTGAGGGCAGCACACACATGCTTCCCCCAAGTCTCCGTCCAGTTAAACACTCCCTGCACTCGTTTAGCATGTCTCTATAACATCCCTCACTCTCTACCTCTCTCTTTCTTTCTCTGTTTCTCTCTCCTGTCTCTATCTCCCTCTCTCTCTCTCTCTCTCTCTCTCTCTCTCTCCCTCTCTCTCTCTCTCTCTCTCTCTCTCTCTCTCTCTCCTGCTATCTCCCTCTCTCCCTCTCCTTCTATCTCTCTCTCCCTCTCCCTCCCTCAATCTCTCTCTCTCTCTCTCTCTACACTAAGCCTACAGCTACACTCTTAGCATCCAACACATACTGGCTCTTGGCGCTTGAACTACCAGTGCTTTGTGTGTGTGTGTGCATGTGTGTGTGTGTGTGTGTGTGTGTGTGTGAGAGAGAGAGAGAGAGAGAGAGAGAGAGAGGGGGCGGGAGTATGATTACTTTGGTGTGACTGTTTGTATCTGGCGCCCCCTGGTGGCTGAAGTGTACAGTAGCTCTCCGTGGTGCTGAAAAGCTCAAGAAAGCAAGAGAATTAAAGGAAAACTAAGGTAAGATTTAGTTGTTGTGGCTCCTGGGCTCCCCCTGCAGTCACTGAGTGTAATTCACTTTACATCACTGTCCTGAATCCAAGAGGCAGTGTTTACCTACCCTCCTGCAAAAGTTACACAGTGTGGTTTCTGCAGTGCTGAGTAATGACAGAGCTCTGTTCTCTCTGTTACAGCTCAGTGAAACATCACAGCGATGTAGTGTCACTGTAAGTGGACCATCTCTCTGCAAACATAACTTTGTATCACTGAGTTCTACCACCTCACACTCTCCACAAACACACACACACACACACACACACACACACAGACACTGACTGCAAATAACACACACCAACTTCATTCAATTTCACAGCTGCAGCTCCAGGAATAAACACACGGTGGAGCCAGAGAGAGAGAGAGAGAGAGAGAGAGAGAGAGAAGAGAGAGAGAGAGAGAGAGAGAGAGAGAGAGAGAGAGAGGGAGAGCGAGAACAGAGAAAGAGAAGAGAAGAGAAGAGAGAGAGAGAAGAGAGAGAGAGAGAGAGAGAGAGAGAGGAGAGAGAGAGAGAGAGAGATGTTATTTATTGTGTATTCCTCTCAGGAGTGACTGCGGCGCCCCCCTCAAGGGTGACGTCAGCTTTTAAAAGAAAATGAAACACAGCGTCCTTTGATCCACCTGTTTATATTTACACTTTATTCAGGTTTGTGTAAAAACCTCTATCATTTCCCAGGTGATGTGGTCTTCATTACACTTTATAAGTGTTGTAAATGTGTTAGGGTTAGGGTTAGAGTGTAATAAATGTGTGTAATAATAAGTGTGTAATAAAATGTTTAATAAGTTTGGTATATGGCAACAATATCTTCATAAACATCACTTATTTAACAATGTCTGAACTCTACAGCAGCATTAACATCATTTCACAACACAACAATCCTCTGTCCACCTTAATAAAGGTGTCGTAAATTTGTCATAAAGGTGTAATAAGGTGTACCTACTTTATATACAACAGTCATGTCCTGAAGTTTATATTCTACTCATCAGCAGACGTTAGTAGTTAGTAGTTAGTAGTTCTACTTTAGTAGCTAAAGCTTCTAAAGAGGGTTATAAAGTCCCCCAGTGTTGGCCTGTGGAGCAGCACCTGATGTCCCTGACACCATCAAATCCTCACAGCAATGTTTAAAAATAGAGAGAGTGGTATTTAGAGCATTTCCTGGAGAACAGGACGTCACATTTGGACGCTTTTAGGCTCTGTTTCTCACGGAAGAGGTGGGAGTTTTGAGTCGGCTTGTATGCGTGGGTTTGTGCGTGTGTGTGTGAGAGAGAGTGTGTGTGTGTGTGTGTGTGTGAGTGTATTGTAAGAAGGTTTCCATGGATATCCGGTATGTGTTCAAAGATGTAGCTCCATCTTGGCCATGCTACAGTACACACACACACACACACACTGTCTGTACATCACCAACACGTGGGAGTGTGTGAGTCCACTCTGGCACTCTGGATATTTCTGGACAATTCATAATATACACTTTATTATTTAACTAAATAATACTTTTATAATGAAGGACTGGCTCCCTCCAGGGTGTGTTCCTGCCTTGCACCCAATGGACCCACCGTCGCCCTGAACTGGATAAGGGCTACAGACAATGAATGAATGAATGAATGAATGAATGAATATCATGTTGTAACCGTGTCATTTCCGTATTGTTACCTAAACCCTTTGAAGTGCTGCTGTTTGATTGCTTCGATGATTTACAGAGAAAGGAAAAGCAGTTACTGAGTGAGCAGTGGCCTGAGAGTGTTTCTGTTCTCAGCCTCTAGAGGGAGCTTACACTGAACTGTGCTCACACAGAGAGACGGAGAGAGAAATACTGTGTGTGTGAGTGAGAAATAATGTGTGTGTCTGTCTGAGAGAGAGAGGGGAGAGAGAGAGAGAGAGAGGGAGAGAGAGAGAGAGAGAGAGAGAGAGAGGAGAGATGAGAGAGAGAGAGAAAGAAAGAGAGAAAGAGAGACGCCTATTTGGTCAAAATGTGTGGAGAGACAACAAGAGCAGGACGTCTATAACCCTGTCTCCATCTCTCTCCATCTGCCTCCATCCTGTCTCTAACAGTCTCCTTCTGTCTCCATCTGACTCCATTTGTCTGTATCTAACTCCATTTCTCTCCATCTGTCTCCATCTGACTCATTTATCTCCATCTGTCTCCATCTCTCTCCAACTGACACCATTTCTCTCCAACTCCATCTGTCTCAGCTTCCTGCCATCTGTCTCCATTTGTCTCTGTCTGTTCCATAGCTCTTCATCAGTCTCTATCTGTCTCCATCTCTCTCCATCTAACTCCATCTGTCTCCACCACTCTCCATCTCTCTCTGTTTCCATCTCTCCACCTTTCTCCATTTGTCTCAATCTTTCTATCTGTCCCCATCTTTTCCCGTCTCTTTCCTTCTGTCTCCATCTCTTTTCACCTGTCTCAGTCTACATCCATCTTTTTTCATGTCTCTCCATCTGTCTCCATATTTCTCCATCTGTCAACATCTGTCTTCTGTGTGTGGCCCCCTCTTTCTCTGCAGTAACAGCCCCCCGCTTTTCTGTGGAGATCTCACTCTGGAGCAGAGGGCCTTTAACCCTTCACACTGCAACCCCTTTCTGGCCTGATCCCTCTCCAGGGCGATCCCTCTCTGAGGCTGGGGCAACCACTCTCTAGGGTGACCACTCTCTGTGGTGACCTCTCTGAGGCTGGAGCGACCACTCTCTTGGGCGACCCCTCTGAGGCTGGGGCGACCACTCTCTGGGGTGACCCTCTGAGGCTGGGGCAACCACACTCTGGGGTGAACCCTCTGAGGCTGGGGCGACCACTGTCTGCGGGGACCCTCTGAGGCTGGGCCAACCACTCTCTGGGGCAACCCTCTGAGGCTGGGCCGACCACTCTCTGGGGCGACCCTTCTGAGGCTGGTGCAACCACTCTCTGGGGCGACCCCTCTGAGGCTGGGGCGACCACCCTCTGGGGCAAACCCCTCTGAGGCTGGTGCATCCACTCTCTGGGGCAACCCCTCTGAGGCTGGGCCAACCACTCTCTGGGGCGACCCCTCTGAGGCTGGGCGACCACTCTCTGGGGCGGGCCCCTCTGAGACTGGGGCGACCACTGTCTGCGGGACCCCTCTGAGGCTGGGCCAACCACTCTCTGGGCCAACCATTCTCTGGGGCGGCCCCTCTGAGGCTGGGCCGACTACTCTCTGGGGCGACCCCTCTGAGGCTGGGCTGACCACTCTCTGGGGCAACCCCTCTGAGGCTGGGCTGACCACTCTCTGGGGCAACCCCTCTGAGGCTGGCCGACCACTCTCTGGGGCGACCCCTCTGAGGCTGGGCTGACCACTCTCTGGGGCAACCCCTCTGAGGCTGGTGCAACCACTCTCTGGGGCGACCCCTCTGAGGCTGGGCCGACCACTCTCTGGGGCGGCCCCTCTGAGACTGGGGCGACCACTGTCTGCGGGGACCCCTCTGAGGCTGGGCCAACCACTCTCTGGCCAACCATTCTCTGGGGCGGCCCCTCTGAGGCTGGGCCGACTACTCTCTGGGGCGACCCCTGTGACACTGGCCGACCACTCCCTGGGGTGACCCCTCTGAGGCTGGGCCAACCACTCTCTGGGGCGGGCCCCTCTGAGACTGGGGCGACCACTCTCTGGGGCAACCCCTCTGAGTCTGGGGTGACCACTCTCTGGGGTGAACCCCTGAGGCTGGGCCGACCACTCTCTGGGGCGGCCCCTCTGAGACTGGGCGACCACTCTCTGGGGCAACCCCTCTGAGTCTGGGGTGACCACTCTCTGGGGCGACCCCTCTGAGACTGGGCTGACCACTCTCTGGGGCGACCCCTCTGAGGCTGGGGCGACCACTCTCTGGGGCGACCCCTCTGAAACTGGGCCCGACCACTCTCTGGAGCGACCCCTCTGAGGCTGGGGCGACCACTCTCTGGGGCGACCCCTCTGAGGCTGGGCCGACCACTCTCTGGGGCGACCCCTCTGAGACTGGGCCGACCACTCTCTGGGGCGACCCCTCTGAGGCTGGGGCGACCACTCTTTGGGGCGACCCCTCTGAAACTGGGCCGACCACTCTCTGGAGCGACCCCTCTGAGGCTGGGGCGACCACTCTCTGGGGCGACCCCTCTGAGACTGGGCCGACAACTCTCTGGGGCGACCCCTCTGAGGCTGGCCGACCACTCTCTGGGGCGACCCCTCTGAGGCTGGGGCGACCACTCTCTGGGCGACCCCTCTGAGGCTGGGGCGACCACCTCTCTGGGGCGACCCCTCTGAGGCTGGTGCGAACACTCTCTGGGGCGAGAGGACATGGGTATGTCTGGACCGAAAGCCTTACCGTAGCCCGGCTAAATGGAAGATAACACTAAAGCTAACTGCTGTTGTCTGTGTGCTGTTAGCATTGGCCACACTAGCCTTGTCCCAACACAGCCGCAATCAATAACTAATCAATAACAAACACAGTCCCTCAACGGTATCCAGGGACTTACGGCTACACACACACTCACACTCACACTCACAAACAAGCACACACACACACACACACACACACACACACACACACACACACACACACAGCATTTAAACTCACACACACACACACAACACACACCACACACACAAACAAGCACACACAAACAAACACACACACACACTGCACTCACACACACCGCACTCACAGAGAGAGAGAGAGAGAGAGAGAGAGAGAGAGAAAGACAGAGAGAGAGAGAGAGAGAGAGAGAGAGAGAGTGGGACTCCCACCTGAGCCAAGTTGGTTTCCATGGTTACATCTGCAGGGGCGGGGATTCCCTAACCGTACAGAAGCAGCCTCTCTCTCTCTCTCTCTCTCTCTCTCTCTCTCTCTGTCTCTATCTCTCTGTCTCTCTCTCTCTCTGTCTCTCTCTTTCTGTATGTGCATATATTGGTGTGTAATATATTCCAAAGTCCAGCCCACGCAGTAAACACACACACAGACACACAAACACACACACACACACAGAATGATTTGAGCACATTGTTTGACAGAGTTTTCTATCATTTCCATCCAAAGAAAAACATGTATCTCCTAAAAGAGTAACTTCACAGAAGAAGAAAAAATCTTCTTAACTTTCAGTCAATGTAAAATCACAGTGTGAAGGAGCTGCTGTGTTCAAATGATCTACAAACACAGAGGCTCACGTACAGCGATGGTGTATTTCTGTGTGATTAAAAATGAGCAAAATACATAATTAAAGGTGATGTCCATGATTTTAATCAAAAAACCCCTGTGTATAAAACTCTGAGTGTGTGTCCTCTTCATGTGCTGCTCTGCAGTCGGTTTGCTCTGGAAACCGCTCTAATGTGTTTACGAAGCCCCAGTGTCTGTAAATGGGTAAAAAAAACAAAGTGTCTGGGTCCAGTGCTAGGCTTCCTCTCTCTCTGCTCACGGCAGAGAAACGCCATCTGGAGGTTTTTAGAGAACGGAGAGACTCCAAACGCTGAAAAGCACCAACCGAGATGAGGATGTTGCTCTATTCCTGCTCCATAGGGGGGTAACACTGACTTATTTTTGTTACAGTTACATTACTTAAGGTGGAACTGACTCTAAATTCAGGAGAGCGCTAACTGCATGAAAGTAAACACAGAGCGAAAGTGCTACAAAACTAAACACCTCCAGTTACACATGAGTTTCTGTGGGAATTCAAACAATGATTAAACACTTACAGACAATTTACACTTCAGACACCAACAAGATACAGTCGTTATTCTCCTCAAACACACCACTTCACCTTAAAAGATAAAGTCGCTTCTTACTCACACACACCACTCCACCTTAAAAGATAAAGTCGCTTCTTACTCACACACACTGCTCCACCTTAAAAGATACAGGCGCTTCTTACTCACACACACTGCTCCACCTTAAAATACAAAGCTACTGAACATAAACAAACCAGAGAGAACTGCAGTTCCACAGAATCATAGATGTTCCCTTTAAAGCTGCAGTAGGGGATATATATTTGTTTTCATTTTTGAAAATATTCCTTACACATTTCAGCTGTCAGCCAATCAAACACCAATAATCCTTCTCTACAAAGGCCACAGGAGGGTAAACCCCCGTCCAATCATTGTACTCGGACCGAACGACATGATGGGAGGCTGAAAGTGGTGGGACGCTTCAGTTAGATTTCTTTTTAAATGCTGCCTCACTTTGGTTCCTACAAGATCTTCTACTTCAGGGTTAAGGGCAGAGCCTCCATGTTTCTCCAGTTTTCATTCAGTCACACGCTCATCCTGTCACTCACACACTCACCCTTTCACTCACACCTGTAGACAGTTTCACACACTGACCCTGTCACTCACACACTCGCCCTGTCACTCACACCTGTGGACAGTTTCACACACTCATCCAGTCACACACACTCACAACTGTGGACATTTTCACACACTGGCCCTGTCACTCACAAACTCACCCTGTCACTCACACACTCGCCCTGTCACTCACACACTCACCCTGTCACTCACACACTCACCCTGTCACTCACACACTCGCCCTGTCACTCACAACTGTGGAGAGTTTCACACACTGACCCTGTCACTCACACACTCACCCTGTCACTCACACACTCACCCTGTCACTCACACACTCACCCTGTCACTCACAACTGTGGAGAGTTTCACACACTGACCCTGTCACTCACACACTCACCCTCTCACTCACACCTGTGGATAGTTTCACACACTCATCCAGTCACACACACTCACAACTGTGGACATTTTCACACACTGACCCTGTCACCCACACACTCACCCTGTCACTCGCAAACTCACAACTGTGGAGAGTTTCACACACTGACCCTGTCACTCACATACTCACCCTGTCACTCACACACTCACCCTATCACTCACACACTCACCCTGTCACTCACACACTCACCCTGTCACTCACACACTCACCCTGTCACTCACAAACTCACAACTGTGGAGAGTTTCACACACTGACCCTGTCACTCACATACTCACCCTGTCACTCACACACTCACCCTGTCACTCACACACTCACTCTGTCACTCACAAACTCACAACTGTGGAGAGTTTACACACACTGACCCTGTCACTCACACACTCACTCTGTCACTCACAAACTCACAACTGTGGAGAGTTTCACACACTGACCCTGTCACTCACACACTCACCGTCACTCACACACTCAACCTGTCACTCATATATTCACCCTGTCACCCAGCAACATCTGGGAAACAACCTGGGATACCATAGCAACCACATAGCAACACTTTAATAACAAAGTAGAATACCATATTAAGCACATAGCAACACCTGGATAACACCCTGGGAGACCATAGCAACCACCTAGCAACACCTTAGTAACAATATGTGATATCTGAGAGAACATAGTAGCTGCCTAGCGTCACCACGGTAACCGCATAGTAACACCTAAGCCTCAACCTGGGAGACCAAAAGACCTTAGCAACCACATGAAACACCCTGACAATGACATGTCACCATCTTAACGTCTTAACAAGTTTTGAGTGTGATAAGATTTAGAAACTAACAAGTTTCAGGTTGCAGCTCAGATTGAACACTGACTGTAAACAGTTCTTTATTATTGATCAATGAAAA
>NC_089801.1:17762413-17779913 GCF_029633855.1 Hoplias malabaricus | reverse complement strand
AACACACACAAATACATGTCTCTAACCCTCCTCCTGGGGTGTGGTTGTGGTGCTGATCCAGAAAAAGGGAACAGAGTCATACACTCTTCACTTCGTGTGCTGAGAGATGGTTGTTACAGGTCCCAGTCTCTCTAGTTTTCAATCATTTTTCATGCTTTGTGGGGATATTACATTGAGACTTGAGGTAACTTTAATCATAACTGCTACCACCTTCATCCTAACCCTGACCTTTACTCTGAGCACAGGGGGATTAATTTACAAACCATGAGTTAAAGGCAATGTTCATGATTTTAATCTAAAAACCCGTGTACAAAGCTCTGAGTGTGTGTCCTCTCCATGTGCTGCTCTGCAGTCGGTTTGCTCTGGAAACCGCTCTAATGTCTTTACGAAGCCCCAGTGTCTGTAAATGAGTAAAAAAACAAAGTGTCTGGGTCCGGTGCTAGGCTTTCTCTCTCTCTGCTCACGGCAGAGAAACGCCATCTGGAGGTTTTTAGAGAACGGAGAGACTCCAAACGCTGAAAAGCACCAACCGAGATGAGGATGTTGCTCTATTCCTGCTCCATAGGGGGGTAACACTGACTTATTTTTCTATATAGGACATTTTCTTTATAAACTGCAGAGGAGTCGGATCTAAGCAAATGTCTGGAATGAGTTCCAAACATAAGAGGTGCTTGTTCGGCAGAGTCTGGCTCAAATTAAGCCCTGACCCTCGCCCTGACAGTGACCCTCACCCTGTCCCTGACCCTCGCCCTGACACTGACCCTCACCCTGACACCAACCCTCGCCCTGACACTGACCCTCACCTGTCCCTGACCCTCGCCCTGACACTGACCCTCACCCTGACACCGACCCTCGCCCTGACACCGACCCTCGCCCTGTCCCTGACCCTCGCCCTGACACTCGCCCTGACACCGTCCCTTGCCCTGTCCCTGACCCTCATGCTGACACTGACCTTCGCCCTGTCCCTGACCCTCGCCCTGACAATGACCCTCACCCTGTCTCTGACCCTCGCCCTGTCCCTGACCCTCGCCCTGACCCTCACCCTGACACCGACCCTCGCCCTGTCCCTGACCCTCGCCCTGACCCTCGCCCTGACACCGACCCTCGCCCTGTCCCTGACCCTCATGCTGACACTGACCTTCGCCCTGTCCCTGACCCTCGCCCTGACACTGACCCTCACCCTGTCTCTGACCCTCGCCCTGTCCCTGACCCTCATGCTGACACTGACCTTCGCCCTGTCCCTGACCCTCGCCCTGACACTGACCGTCACCCTGTCCCTGACAATGACCCTGTCCCTAAAGGCCAATTCATGCCTCTGTGCCGAACTCACACGGTAAACAATTCGTATATACCATGTAGAGTCAAACCCTATGCCGTATCTTGGTACACACCTCACCAGGCTATGCATTGCCACCATGCAGACTTAAACTGTCAATCAGAGTGCTTGGGTTAATTATTTATCTGACTGATGGGTCCCTCACAGCTCTCAGCTTTACTTAGGATGACAAGCATGTGTTTCAATGGAGTACAGTCTGTGTGTGTGTGTGTGTGTGTGTGTGTGTGTGTGTGTGTGTGTGTGTGTTAAAAAACCCCGCCGTGCTATGCTATGTTAGCACTAATTTCGCCTCAGTGCTAATCACATCACAGTGCTGTCCATGCTACCGCCTCACAGTCCACATTCACTTACACAACACACTCCATCAACATCCCTCTGGACTGAAGGGGTTAATCAGGAGTGCGTTCCTCTCATCACTTCAGAAATACCCTCTACGCTCCAGGGGAAGGTTTTACACCTCACGCAGGAACATAGCTGTGAGGATCTGATGGAGAACAGCCTCATCATCATCAGTGAGGTTCAGGGGCTGGTGCTGGGGATTAGTTCTGGATCAAACTCACCACTTCAACTCACCCCAGAGGAACCCTGTCACTCCAGAGAACACAGTTCCACTGTTCCACACACCAGAGGAACCCCATCACTCCAGAGAACACAGTTCCACTGTTCCACACACCAGAGGAACTCCATCGCTCCAGAGACCACAGTTCCACTGTTCCACACACCAGAGGAACTCCATCACTCCAGAGAACACAGTTCCACTGTTCCACACACCAGAGGAACCCCATCACTCCAGAGAACACAGTTCCACTGTTCCACACACCAGAGGAACTCCATCACTCCAGAGAACACAGTTCCACTGTTCCACACCCCAGAGGAACTCCATCACTCCAGAGAACACAGTTCCACTGTTCCACACCCCAGAGGAACTCCATCACTCCAGAGAACACAGTTCCACTGTTCCACACACCAGAGGAACTCCATCACTCCAGAGAACACAGTTCCACTGTTCCACACACCAGAGGAACCTCATCACTCCTGAGAACACAGTTCCACTGTTCCACACACCAGAGGAACCCTGTCACTCCAGAGAACACAGTTCCACTGTTCCACACACCAGAGGAACCTCATCACTCCAGAGAACACAGTTCCACTGTTCCACACACCAGAGGAACCCTGTCACTCCAGAGAACACAGTTCCACTGTTCCACACACCAAAGGAACTCCATCACTCCAGAGAACACAGTTCCACTGTTCCACACACCAGAGGAACCCTGTCACTCCAGAGAACACAGTTCCACTGTTCCACACACCAGAGGAACCCTGTCACTCAAGAGAACACAGTTCCACTGTTCCACACACCAGAGGAACCTCATCACTCCAGAGAACACAGTTCCACTGTTCCACACACCAGAGGAACCCCATCACTCCAGAGAACACAGTTCCACTGTTCCACACACCAGAGGAACTCCATCACTCCAGAGAACACAGTTCCACTGTTCCACACACCAGAGGAACCCCATCACTCCAGAGAACACAGTTCCACTGTTCCACACACCAGAGGAACCCCGTCACTCCAGAGAACACAGTTCCACTGTTCCACACACCAGAGGAACTCCATCACGCCAGAGAACACAGTTCCACTGTTCCACACCCCAGAGGAACTCCATCACTCCAGAGAACACAGTTCCACTGTTCCACACACCAGAGGAACTCCATCACTCCAGAGAACACAGTTCCACTGTTCCACACACCAGAGGAACTCCATCACTCCAGAGAACACAGTTCCACTGTTCCACACCCCAGAGGAACTCCATCACTCCAGAGAACACAGTTCCACTGTTCCACACACCAGAGGAACCCCATCACTCCAGAGAACACAGTTCCACTGTTCCACACACCAGAGGAACCCTGTCACTCCAGAGAACACAGTTCCACTTTTCCACACACCAGAGGAACCCTGTCATTCCAGAGAACACAGTTCCACTGTTCCACACACCAGAGGAACCCTGTCACTCCAGAGAACACAGTTCCACTGTTCCACACACCAGAGGAACTCCATTACTCCAGAGAACACAGTTCCACTGTTCCACACACCAGAGGAACTCCATCACTCCAGAGAACACAGTTCCACTGTTCCACACCCCAGAGGAACTCCATCACTCCAGAGAACACAGTTCCACTGTTCCACACACCAGCACTGGAGGACATTACTGGAGAGTAGCTGAAGTCACTCGTGCAGTGAGTGCTGAGAAGCGGCACATCTGCTGACATTCAGCACGTTTATGTCCCTCACCATGCATTATTCATCCAGCAGAGAGAGAGAGGGGGGGGCAGAGAGAGAGAAAGAGAGAGACAGAGAGAGAGACAGAGACAGAGAGGGAGAGAGAGAGATTCCAACCCAGAACGATCCGCTTCCTCCTCCTTTACTCTTTGCTTGTTCCTCTCTGCTCTTTAGGAAAGGCCTCACATTAGATGCTGGAACATAGCTGTGAGGATCTGATGGCATTCAGTCTCATAATCACAGGGAGGTCAGGGCCTGTTTGAGGAGCACCTCCACAGTCTAACAGCCCAATCCTGAGCGGCCCAAACTAGTGTGTGTGTGTGTGTCTGTGTTCTGGACAAGAGCCTTTAAGATAATTGCCCCAATTGTGAACACACAGAAGCCCCGCCTCTTATAAACGGACCATCTGCCTGCTTTATTCTGGTCAATGAGAGGCTGCCAGAATCAGAGTAAAAGTCCACACACACACACACACACACACACACACACACACACTCATATGAATTTACTTCATTTAAGTCATATCAAGAACCATATCAAGGAACTTTAAAGAAGAAATAGAATCATGTTTACATTACTGTGTAAATCTGGAGTCCACCAACCCACACACTGTGAAATAAGACCCCAATCAGTTTACAGTGTGTCACCTGAGTCAGAAAACACGGGATAAAACGAGTCGTTCTGATTCTGCTCCGCTTCTGATGTAAAGTGCAGAGAATAGAATGGCCCCGCCCCCTCGTCTGAGTCTGTCCAATCACAGCACTGGACCCGCGTTTATGTGAGGGCACAAAGACAAGGTTAAACGCAGCAAAATGTGTACGGAGAAATAAGAGCACTGAGTAAAAACAGAGAAAACAAGAACAGAGAAGAAAGAGAACAGAGTGAAAACAGCTAAAAACCAGAGCTTCTGCTCCTCGCTCCTCACTGCTGTGCGCTCGGGGTCAGGGTGAACAGCGAGTGGCTCATTATCATTTAAAGGAACAGGTGCTGAAAGCGGGTGTTCTGAACAGGGCTGTTTACACAGGGGGAGAACACTGCTGTGGGGTTTGGACCAAGATCACAGAACCACTGTGGAGAAGGAGACCGTCTGAGTGGTTTCTCAGTGTGGAACAGGGTTCCTGTGTTCTGCTGAACCCTGTCTTTGTCTCTGTCTGTAAACCCAGACTCTGAGGAGAAGGTGGAGCAGAACCTGAAGCTCCTCCCCCTCTCTACTATTAATATCAACATCAGGAGATCACATGACCACACCACAGCCTCCAAAGGCTCCGTCCACCTTCAGGGTTCTGTTCTGAGATCAGAAATGGGCCCAGGTTCTGGGTTCGGGTCAGTAACCGAACATTGCCAGACCACTTTTAATTTTGTTCACTACTATGGACATTGTGATTGGTTAAAGGCCTCATTTGCATATTATTTGCATAGTGCAGTAAGTTCTCTCTGACGTGATGAGAGCAATTAATTAACAAAGTATTGCGCAATTCTAACGCACACTGTTCCTAAAAAAGTAACCGCACACACACACACACACACACACACACACACACACACACACACACAGGCCTCCTGTTGCCTCTCCTCCAGTCTTTTCTCACTCCAACAGACGCGTGTGCAGAGGTAAAAAAAGAAAAGCTGTGTTAAATATCCATGGAGACGCACTTCAGTCTGTCTCTCCTTCTCTCTATCTCTCTATCCATCCATCCATCCATCCACCTCATCCCTTCTGCTGTTAACATTTTTGTTTTTTTATTTTTATTAGTTGCTGTGACGTTGACTCCGTCTCCTGCTCAGAAATCACCACGTCATTTCACACATCTATTCACCTCTGTTCATCCATTCATCCTCTTCTGTCTATATCTGTCTGTCCCTCCACTCCCTACATATGTCTTGTTCTATCCATCCCTGCATCCCTTTCTATCTGTCCATCTCATTTTTCTTCTTTTCACTCCATCAGTCCATCTCTTTCTGTCTGTTCCTGCTATTTCATCCATTCATTCATCTATCCATCTTTCCCCTATAAACATCCTGATCTACCCCTTCCATCCTTTCATCCATCCCTTCACCCATATACAACCCGTACTATCCCTCCATCCTTCGATTTATCCGTCCATCACCTGTATTCCATCCCATTCCATTCATCACATTCCTTCTGTCCATCTTTTCTCCTCTACCATTCATCTGTCCATCTCTTCCCTTCCATATATCCATCTCTTTTTCCATCCGTCCGTGTCCCTACTCTGTGTAGTTCTCTCCATTCATTCTGTGCTGAACGTGCTGATGTAAGTCTGTTGACCCAGTTTCTCCACACACACACACACACACACACACATGCCAATAGCAAAACTTCATATCTCTAAAAGAGTGAATTCACAGAGAACGAACAAACACACTCTTACTGTGACGGCTATTAAAGGTGCAATCAGTCATTTTTGTTGAAACCTATGACAATGTTCATTCATTACACAAAGTGTATTTGTCATGTGTATTTACATGTTTATGCTCCACAGAGTGGGTCCCCAAACACGGGGAGTGATCATATTTAACACAGGGATTTCAGAGCATTTTGATTGTTCTGTCTCATGACCTGAGACCCCGCCCCCAGATAAAACCCTCTATCCCAACACCAACTGAGACCTCGCCCCCCCAGATAAACCCCTCTATCCAAACACCAACTGAGACCCCGCCCCCAGATAACCCCCTCTATCCCAACATGAACTGAGGCCCTGCCCCTCAGATAAACCCCTCTATCCCAGCATGACCTGAGACCCCACCCCCTAGATAAACCCCTCTATCCCAACATCAACTGAGACCACACCCCCCAGATAAACCCCTCTATCCCAACACCAAATGAGGCCCCGCCCCCCAGATAAACCCCTGTATCCCAACACGACCTGAGAACCCATCCACCAGATAAACCCCTTTATCCCAACATGAACAGAGCACTGCCCCCAGATAACCCCCTCTATCCCAACATGACCTGAGGCCCTGCTCCCCAGATAAACCCTCTATCCCAGCATGACCTGAGACACCACCCCCTAGATAAACTCCTCTATCCCAACACCAAATTAGGCCCCGCCCCCCAGATAAACCCCTCTATCCCAACACGACTTGAGGCCCCACCCCCAGATAAACCCCTCTATCCCAACACGACCTGAGGCCCCAGCCCCAGATAAACCCCTCTATCCCAAAACGACCTGAGGCCCCGCCCCATCCACCAGATAAACCCTTCTATCCCAACACGACCTGAGGCCCCATCCAACAGATAAACCCCTCTATCCCAACACAAACAGAGCACCGCCCCCAGATAACCCCCTCTATCCCAGCATGACCTGAGACACCACCCCCTAGATAAACCCCTCTATCCCAACACCAACTGAGACCACACCCCCCCAGATAAACCCTCTATCCCAGCATGACCTGAGGCCCCACCCCCAGATAAACCCCTCTATCCAAACATGACCTGAGGCTCCACCCCCAAATAAACCCCTCTATCCCAACACGACCTGAGGCCCCGCCCCATCCACCAGATAAACCCCTCTATCCCAACACGACCTGAGGCCCCATCCAACAGATAAACCCCTCTATGCCAACACCAACTGAGACCACACACCCCCAGATAAACTCCTCTATCCCAACACCAAATTAGGCCCTGCCCCCCAGATAAACCCCTCTATCCCAACACGACCTGAGGCCCCGCTCCCCAGAAAAACCCCTCTATCCCAACACGACCTGAGGCCCCACCCCCAGATAAACCCCTCTATCCCAACACGACCTGAGGCCCCACCCCCAGATAAACCCCTCTATCCCAACACGACCTGAGGCCCCACCCCCAGATAAACCCCTCTATCCCAACACGACCTGAGGCCCCACCCCCAGATAAACCACTCTATCCCAACACAACCTGAGGCCCCGCCCCATCCACCAGATAAACCCCTCTATCCCAACACGACCTGAGGCCCCACCCCCAGATAAACCACTCTATCCCAACACGACCTGAGGCCCCGCCCCATCCAACAGATAAACCCCTCTATCCCAACACAAACTGAGGCCCCGCCCCCAGATAAACCCCTCTATTCCAACACGACCAAAGGGGAACCAAAAGGGGAATTTATGATGAAGAGGCCACACATGGAGAGAGAGGAAAGTTACAGTGATATCAGCTTCATCTCCATTTCTACAGGAAGAAATCAACCCAGTTAAGTTCTGTTTATTCCTCTCAGTGTGTGTGTGTGGTGTGTGTGTGTGTGTGTGGTGCGTCCAGCTGACAGTAGAGTGTGCCAAACCAGAAATAAGTCTTTAAGAGTAGGATAGTCATGAGAGACATGAAACAGCTCAGAGTGGGAGAGAAAGAGGCTTGGAGTGCGTGTGTGTGTGTGCGTGTGCTGAGTACACAGTTTCTGTGGGGGGTTCGTTTAATTCGAAGCAGAATGAAAAACTTTGCTGATCCCCAACTGAACTCACACCTGCTCCAAGGCTCATTAATGACGAAGAGCAGCTCCAATTTATGAGTTCACAAAGTGTAGCATGCACACACACACAGACACACAGACACACACACACACACGGCTCCACTGTCCCCTCACTGGCCCCTCTCTCAGCTCCACTGTCCTCTCTCTCAGCTCCACTGTCCCCTCACTGTCCCCTCTCGCAGCTCCACTGTCCCCTCACTGTCCCCTCTCTCAGCTCCACTGTCCTCTCTCGCAGCTCCACTGTCCCCTCACTGTCCCCTCTCTCAGCTCCACTGTCCTCTCTCTCAGCTCCACTGTCCCCTCACTGTCCCCTCTCGCAGCTCCACTGTCCCCTCACTGTCCCCTCTCTCAGCTCCACTGTCCCCTCACTGTTCACTCTCTCAGCTCCACTGTCCCCTCACTGTCCCCTCTCTCAGCTCAACTGTCCCCTCACTGTTCACTCTCTCAGCTCCACTGTCCCCTCACTTTCGCCTCTCTCAGCTCCACTGTCCCCTCTCTCAGCTCCACTGTCCCCTCACTTTCCCCTCTCTCAGCTCCACTGTCCCCTCTCTCAGCTCCACTGTCCCCTCACTGTCCCCTCTCTCAGCTCCACTGTCCTCTCTCTCAGCTCCACTGTCCCCTCACTGTCCCCTCACTGTCCCCTCTCGCAGCTCCACTGTCCCCTCTCTCAGCTCCACTGTCCCCTCACTGTCCCCTCTCGCAGCTCCACTGTCCCCTCACTGTCCCCTCTCTCAGCTCCACTGTCCCCTCACTGTTCACTCTCTCAGCTCCACTGTCCCCTCACTGTCCCCTCTCTCAGCTCCACTGTCCCCTCACTGTCCCCTCTCGCAGCTCCACTGTCCCCTCACTGTCCCCTCTCTCAGCTCCACTGTCCTCTCTCTCAGCTCCACTGTCCCCTCAATGTCCCCTCTCTCAGCTCCATTGTCCCCTCACTGTCCCCTCTCACAGCTCCACTGTGCCCTCACTGTCCCCTCTCTCAGCTCCACTGTCCACTCACTGTCCCCTCTCTCAGCTCCACTGTCCCCTCACTGTCCCCTCTCTCAGCTCCATTGTCCCCTCACTGTCCCCTCTCACAGCTCCACTGTGCCCTCACTGTCCCCTCTCTCAGCTCCTCACTGTCCCCTCTCTCAGCTCCACTGTCCCCTCACTGTCCCCTCTCTCAGCTCCACTGTCCCCTCACTGTCCCCTCTCTCAGCTCCACTGTCTCCTCTGGTCACTCTGTAGTCCATCTGTTGCTCTACACCCCCCTTTCCCCCTGTTCTTCAGCGCTCAGGACCCCCACAGAGCAGGTGTGATGTGGTGGTGGATCATTCTCAGCGCTGCAGTGACACTGACGTGGTGGTGGTGTGTTAGTGTGTGTTGTGCTGGTGTAGAGTGGATCAGACACAGCAGTGCTGCTGGAGTTTTAAACCCCTCAGTGTCACTGCTGCACTGAGAACAGTCCACCGACCAAAAACATCCAGCCGACAGTGTCGACAGGACGATTGACACACACTGTGCAGCGACAGATGAGCTACAAACCCTCTTTATGTATCTAGAACCTCTCTGTAGCCCTGTCTGGCAGCACAGTTAGATTTAAAGTTCCAGCTTTGTTTACAGTGTTTGTGAACACAAAGCTTCTTCTGAGTCTCAGTTCCCTCTCCCTGAAGATATAGAGCTTAGTCCATACACATTCATCTCCCTCAACACCTCTCTCTCTCTCTCTCTCTCTCTCTCTCTCTCTCATGGGCAGCTGCTCCACAGTATCAGCGCTGTGTGATCACACTGGGGGCAACTGAGAGAAGCAGGGGTCACTCACTCTGAGGAGTGTCTACACACTTCTGGCCATGGAATGTAACTCTGAGAGCAGCTCAGGACACAGTGAGACACCACAAACACACGCACACACACACATCACTATGCACACACAAACAGTTTCAACTTTTGAATCACACACACACTCTCACTCTTAGAAATACACACATACACACACACACACAAAAGCACCACCATCTACTATATCATCAATATCATCTTCATCATCATTGTCTCAAGAATCAATACACCAACCACACACACACACACACACACAGAGAGAGAGAGAGAGAGAGAGAGAGAGAGACAGAGTGAGAGAGAGAGAGAGAGAGAGAGAGATCTTTATCGTTCTCCTCACACATTTCTCTCGCCCACTTCGTATTGTCTACTTCTGTGAACTGACGAGCAGCACTCGCCTCCGTTGCCAAGGGAACAGGCCGCAATCAAATACAGCCAACAGGCTGTAGACTGAGTGACACACACTCTCTCTATCTCTCTCTCACACACACACACACACACACCAGTACTGGTGACCGATACACTCACAGGACACAAACTGAAGTCTCTGGAGTTTAACTCTGAGCTATATTCTAATAACAAAGAATACACAGCTAACAACACACACACACACACACACACACGCACACACACACACACACACACACACACACACACACATACGCACACGCACACGCACACACACACACACACGCACACGCACACGCACACACACACACACACACACACACACACACACACACAGCAGTGCTCCACCAGGAGGGCATTAATTCTGTAACAACCCACTGACCCAGTCATCATGCCCCACTAAGCCCCTCACTTTATCACATGCTTCTGTAGAAAGAAACAACAGAGGGACACTTTAAAAAGTGTGTCACTGGAGTCAGACTCAAACTCAAAGGTGCTTCATTAACACAGTGAAATACTGACACGTGTTTCCCAAAGGTCTGTTTGAATTATTTACAACACGACAGAACACCCTCACTCTCTCTCTCTCTCTCTCACACACACACACACACACACACACACACACACACACTCACACTCACTCACTGATAGAGACTCACACTCACTCACTAACTCATACAGACTCACACACAAACTCACTCATTCACTCACTCATTCACTCACTCACTCACTCACTCACTCAAAGAGACTCATACACACACACACTCACTAACTCACTCAAAGAGACTCATACACACACACACTCACTAACTCATACAGACTCACTCACACACACTCATACAGACTCTCAAACACACTCACTCACTCACTCACTCACTCAAAGAGACTCATACACACACACACACTCACTAACTCATAGAGACTCACTCACACACACTCATACAGACTCACACACACACTCACTCACTCACTCACACTCACTCAAAGAGACTCATACACACACACACTCACTAACTCATAGAGACTCACTCACACACACTCATACACACACACACACACACTCACTCACTCAAAGAGACTCATACACACACCCACTCACTAACTCATAGAGACTCATACACACACACACACACACACTCACTCACTCACTCAAAGAGACTCATACACACACACACACACACACACACACTCACTAACTCGTAGAGACTCACTCACACACACACTCGCTCACTCACACTCACTCACACACACACACACTCACTCACTCATAGAGACTCACTCACTCACACTCACTCACTCACTCACTTATACATACTCAATCACACACACACACACACACACACACACACTCACACACTCACTCACTCATAGAGACTCACTCACACACACACACACACACACACACACTCACTCAGAGACTCACTCACTCACTCACACTCACTTACTCATAGAGACTCACTCACACACACACACACACACACTCACTCTGAGACTCACTCACTCACTCACACTCACTCACTCATGGAGACTCACTCACACACACATACATACAGACTCACACACACACTCACTCATTCACACTCACTCACTCATACAGACTCACACAAACACACTCAAACAGACTAACACACATACACACACACTCACTCAGAGATTCACTCACACACACACATACAAACTCACAAACACACTCACTCATAGAGACTCACTCACACACACACACACAAACACATACAGACTCACCAACACACACACTCACTCATCGAGATTCACTCACACACACACACACAACACTCACTCACACACACTCACTCATAAAGACTCACTCACACACACACACACACACACACACACACACACACACACACACACTCATACAGACTCACAACCTCATTCACACTCACTCACACACTAATACAGACTCACTCACACACTCATACAGACTCTCACCCTCACTCATTCACACTGACACACTCATACAGACTCACACCCTCACTCACTCATAGAGACTCACACACTCTCATGCAGACTCACACACACTCACACACCCACCCACAAAGAATTATAGTTTAGATAAAGTGTAAAACAACAGGATGCTCTGGAGCTTCATTCCCAATGCGAAGTGTGAGCTAGAGGGGTATAGAGCACCCCCTGCCCTTGTGTGTGGAACAGTGGAACTGTGTTCTCTGGAGTGATGGGGTTGCTCTGGGGTGTGGAACAGTGGAACTGTGTTCTCTGGAGTGATGGGGTTCCTCTGGTGTGTGGAACAGTGGAACTGTGTTCTCTGGAGTGATGGGGTTCCTCTGGTGTGTGGAACAGTGGAACTGTGTTCTCTGGAGTGATGGGGTTCCTCTGGTGTGTGGAACAGTGGAACTGTGTTCTCTGGAGTGATGGGGTTCCTCTGGGGTGTGGAACAGTGGAACTGTGTTCTCTGGAGTGATGGGGTTCCTCTGGTGTGTGGAACAGTGGAACTGTGTTCTCTGGAGTGATGGGGTTCCTCTGGTGTGTGGAACAGTGGAACTGTGTTCTCTGGAGTGATGGGGTTCCTCTGGTGTGTGGAACAGTGGAACTGTGTTCTCTGGAGTGATGGGGTTCCTCTGGTGTGTGGAACAGTGGAACTGTGTTCTCTGGAGTGATGGGGTTCCTCTGGTGTGTGGAACAGTGGAACTGTGTTCTCTGGAGTGATGGGGTTCCTCTGGTGTGTGGAACAGTGGAACTGTGTTCTCTGGAGTGATGGGGTTCCTCTGGTGTGTGGAACAGTGGAACTGTGTTCTCTGGAGTGATGGGGTTCCTCTGGTGTGTGGAACAGTGGAACTGTGTTCTTTGGAGTAAGTCTTACTCAAAGCGAGGGACTGTGGAAGATTTGGTTCTTCTCCAAGCTGTGGTTTTAATGTTGTGGCTCATGAAAAGCGTCAGGAGGAATATTGCATAATCATTTATCGAGGCTAATGCAGAGGCTAGCGTCAGATTCTTTATCAGAACCACTTCCTTTACATCTTTCTCTCTCTCTCTCTCCCTCTCACTCTCTCACTCCCTTATTCCCCTCACTCTATTCTCTTTCTTTCTTTTCCTCTCTATCTGTTTCCCTCATCTCCCAATTTCTCTCTCTCTCCCAATTCTCTCTCTCATCCAACCAAAACTATGCTCTCTCTCTCTCTCTCTTTCTCTCTCTCTCTCTCTCTCTCTCTCTCTCTCTCAGTTAACTTTGAGCTAACAGAGGCCTCCTGCTTGTTATGTAGCATCTCTCTCTTCTCTTTCTCTCTTTCTCTCTCATCCAACCAAACCTACGCTCTATCCCTGTTTCTCTCTCTTTTTTACTCACCATTCACCCAGGGATGAGGCACAGTGTTTCCACCTCGGCCTACGCACAAAAGCAAGAGCTTTTTCTCTTTTACCCTGTATTCTCTCTCTCCATCTTTCTGTCTACAATTCTTTCTTTCTCTAAGCATCTCCCTGCCTCTTTGAGACGTGCACACCTGAGAACAGCAGTAGAGAAAGAGTGGAAAGAGAGAGAGAGAGCGATAGAGAGTGTTACATAAACACTGCCACTGATATAAATACACTCACTGGCCACTTTATCAGAAACACCTGCTTATAGAAAGCATACAATGCTACAATGCTAACGTAATTCAGACCCAATGTTTTACACCACCTATTAGCCTATAACACACAGGTGGAGATCTAAACACGGTCCTGAAACCAAGCTCCACCCCCTGTGCCTCATTTACATATCATTTACATAAAGCACACCTTCATTCATGCAGATGTTTGATTGCCAATGAGCCAATGAACAGATGGAGTTCAGAGACTCCTGATCCGATGGCTGCACTCGTAGGTGTAATTTGAGGAGTGGTGGTGAGTGCACTGCGCCCCCTACTGACCAAACTGTAGAGAGTTAAACTGAGAGCAGAGCTGAGAGTGGAGAAATAAACGGTGGAGTAAACAGAGGGTGCTGATTGGTTGGAGGCAGTAGGAATGGGTAATGGGGGTGTGTGGTGACATAAACAATGTTACTGCAGTGGATTAGAGGCTGTGGCTCCACCCACTTGGTCTAGGGTGGAGTTTGTGGGCGGAGTAAGTCATATAAAATAAAAGCACAGTGTATAGTGTCTTTAAACAGAGCATGGAAATGTTCAGGACATGGAAAAGTAACTCCACCCACCTTTGGACTGGAGAATTAGAATTTGTGTCTGATTCTGTTCTTATTGTTATGGCTGATATGGGTGGTAGGTAGTTTTGATTATTTTTTGAAACCTAAACACATCCAAGAGACCATCCTCTACTCACCAGAGGTGGGAGACAAACCAATTTTCCCAGGAACATGGGCGCAGTTCCTATCCCCCCCTCTGGAGAGTTGATTTTGGTTGATTCGGCAGGGTGCAATCATTCCCACACTTAAGGGCAAGGTCTCCCTGTTCCTCTAGGTTGAAATTCCCCCTTGCCAAGTGTTCCCACTCTTCGAGTTCAGAATCAAAAACAAAGTTGATGAAGATCAGAACAGTCAGGAAATCTGATCTGACTGGACACTGTTCCCGTGAATGAGGGCCAGTGTTATTTTACCTCACACACCTCCTCCGTCTTTGATCCTCCATCTTGTTCCACACGAGGGGGTGGTTTTCAAGACATAAGATCAGATATTACATGTGCAGATAACACTCAGTGAGACAGTAGTGTGTGTGAGTTGTATGTGTGTGTGTTGCAGTGTGTAAGACACAGTGGTGTAGCTGGTGTTTTTAAACACTTACTGTCCACTGGACACGAAGACACTAGGGGGCTGCACCAGTACTGCATTCAGGGGGTCATTTAGAGAACAGTGTCCCATTAACCCAATCATCATGCCCCACTAAACCCACCACGTCTAATACCTGTGTCCATGACCCTACGTCCATTAACCACTTCACGCAGGGTGGACACCTACATGTGGTCAGCTTCTGACCACAGGACACACCAACACCACTCCAGGGGTCTTGCAGGGGGCCCACAAAACACAGGGAACCACCCTGGAGAACCTACTTACAGAAGCACTCAGTGAAACAGAACAAGGCCATTAATCCCCATCACTCACACATACACACACCTGTGGACAGTTTCACATCCTCACCCAGTCACTCACACACACACCCAGTCACTCACACACTCACACAGTTACTCATACACTCACCCAGTCACACACTCACACCTGTGGACAGTGTCACACCCTCACCCAGTCATTCACAAACTCACCCAGTCACTCACATACTCACACAGTTACTCATACACTCACCCAGTCACACACTCACACTTGTGGACAGTTTCACACCCTCACCCAGTCACTCACATACTCACACAGTTACTCATACACTCACCCAGTCACTCACATACTCACCCAGTTACTTATACACTAATCCCAGTCACTCACACACTCACACCTGTGGACAGTTTCACACCCTCACCCAGTCACTCACACACTTACCCCCAGTCACTCACACACTCACCCAGTCACTCACACACTCACACAGTTACTCATACACTCACCCAGTCACACACTCACACCTGTGGACAGTGTCACACCCTCACCCAGTCATTCACAAACTCACCCAGTCACTCACATACTCACACAGTTACTCATACACTCACCCAGTCACTCACACACTCACACCTGTGGACAGTTTCACACCCTCACCCAGTCACTCACACACTCACCCAGTCACTCACACACTCACACAGTTACTCATACACTCACCCAGTCACACACTCACACCTGTGGACAGTGTCACACCCTCACCCAGTCATTCACAAACTCACCCAGTCACTCACATACTCACACAGTTACTCATACACTCACCCAGTCACACACTCACACCTGTGGACAGTGTCACACCCTCACCCAGTCATTCACAAACTCACCCAGTCACTCACACACTCACACAGTTACTCATACACTCACCCAGTCACACACTCACACCTGTGGACAGTTTCACACCCTCACCCAGTCACTCACACACTCACACAGTTACTCATACACTCACCCAGTCACACACTCACACCTGTGGACAGTTTCACACCCTCACCCAGTCACTCACACAGTTACTCGCACATTCACACACTCACTCATACACTCACCCAGTCACTCACACACTCACTCAGTCACTCACCAAGTTACTCATACACTCACCCAGTCACTCGCACACTCACCCAGTCACTCAAATACTCACATGCTCACAGTCACTCACACACTCACTCACACAGTTACTCATACACTCACCCAGTCACTCACATACTCACCCAATTACTTATACACTAATCCCAGTCACTCACACACTCACACCTGTGGACAGTTTCACACCCTCACCCAGTCACTCACACACTTACCCCCAGTCACTCACACACTCACCCAGTCACTCACACACTCACACAGTTACTCATACACTCACCCAGTCACACACTCACACCTGTGGACAGTTTCACACCCTCACCCAGTCACTCACACAGTTACTCGCACATTCACACACTCACTCATACACTCACCCAGTCACTCATACACTCACTCAGTCACTCACCCAGTTACTCATACACTCACCCAGTCACTCGCACACTCACCCAGTCACTCAAATACTCACATGCTCACAGTCACTCACACACTCACAGTCACTCACACACTCACTCACACAGTTACTCATACACTCACCCAGTTACTCATACACTCACCCAGTCACTCACATACTCACATGCTCACACAGTCACTCACACACTCACAGTCACTCACACACTCACTCACACAGTTACTCATACACTCACCCAGTTACTCATACACTCACCCAGTCAGTCACATACTCACCCAATTACTTATACACTAATCCCAGTCACTCACACACTCACACCTGTGGACAGTTTCACACCCTCACCCAGTCACTCACACAGTTACTCGCACACTCACACAGTCACTCAAATACTCACATGCTCACAGTCACTCACACACTCAGTCACTCACACACTCACTCACACAGTTACTCATACACTCACCCAGTTACTCATACACTCACCCAGTCACTCACATACTCACATGCTCACACAGTCACTCACACACTCACAGTCACTCACACACTCACTCACACAGTTACTCATACACTCACCCAGTTACTCATACACTCACCCAGTCAGTCGCATACTCACCCAGTCACTTACACACTCACCCAGTCACTCACCAGTTATTCACACACT
>NC_089801.1:17729913-17757413 GCF_029633855.1 Hoplias malabaricus | reverse complement strand
GGCCACTTTATCAGAAACACCCTCTCTACTGACACTCACTGGCCACTTTATTAGAAACACCCCACTCTAATGTCACTCACTGGCCACTTTATCAGAAACACCCCCCTTCTATTGACACTCACTGGCCACTTTATCAGAAACACCCTCTCTACTGACACTCACTGGCCACTTTATTAGAAACACCCCACTCTAATGTCACTCACTGGCCACTTTATCAGAAACACCCCCCTTCTATTGACACTCACTGGCCACTTTATCAGAAACACCCCCCTCTACTGTCACTCACTGGCCACTTTATTAGAAACACCCCACTCTAATGTCACTCACTGGCCACTTTATCAGAAACACCCCCCCCTCCACTGACACTCACTGGCCACTTTATCAGAAACACCCCCCTTCTACTGACACTCACTGGCCACTTTATCAGAAACACCCCCCCCCTCTACTGACACTCAGTGGCCACTTTATCAGAAACACCCCCCCCTCTACTGACACTCAGTGGCCACTTTATCAGAAACACCCCCCTTCTACTGACACTCACTGGCCACTTTATCAGAAACACCCCCCTCTACTGACACTCACTGGCCACTTTATCAGAAACACCCCCCCCCCTCTTCTGACACTCACTGGCCACTTTATCAGAACCCCGCCCCCCTACTGACACTCACTGGCCACTTTATCAGAAACACCCCCCCCTCTACTGACACTCAGTGGCCACTTTATCAGAAACACCCCCCCCCTCTACTGACACTCAGTGGCCACTTTATCAGAAACACCCCCCCCCTCTACTGACACTCAGTGGCCACTTTATCAGAAACACCCCCCCCCTCTACTGACACTCACTGGCCACTTTATCAGAAACACCCCCCCCCCCCTACTGACACTCACTGGCCACTTTATCAGAAACACCCCCCCCCTCTACTGACACTCACTGGCCACTTTATCAGAAACACCCCCCCCCCCTCTACTGACACTCAGTGGCCACTTTATCAGAAACACCCCACTTCTACTGACACTCACTGGCCACTTTATCAGAAACACCCCCCTTCTATTGACACTCACTGGCCACTTTATCAGAAACACCCTCTCTACTGACACTCACTGGCCACTTTATTAGAAACACCCCACTCTAATGTCACTCACTGGCCACTTTATCAGAAACACCCCCCTTCTATTGACACTCACTGGCCACTTTATCAGAAACACCCTCTCTACTGACACTCACTGGCCACTTTATTAGAAACACCCCCCTTCTATTGACACTCACTGGCCACTTTATCAGAAACACCCCCCTTCTATTGACACTCACTGGCCACTTTATCAGAAACACCCCCCTCTACTGTCACTCACTGGCCACTTTATTAGAAACACCCCACTCTAATGTCACTCACTGGCCACTTTATCAGAAACACCCCCCTTCTATTGACACTCACTGGCCACTTTATCAGAAACACCCTCTCTACTGACACTCACTGGCCACTTTATCAGAAACACCCCACTCTACTGTCACTCACTGGCCACTTTATTAGAAACACCCCCCCCTCCACTGACACTCACTGGCCACTTTATAAGAAACACCCCCCTCTACTGACACTCAGTGGCCACTTTATCAGAAACACCCCACTCTACTGTCACTGACTGGCCACTTTATCAGAAACACCCCCCTCTACTGACACTCACTGGCCACTTTATCAGAAACACCCTCCTTCTACTGACATTCACTGGCCACTTTATCAGAAACACCCCCCTTCTACTGACACTCACTGGCCACTTTATCAGAAACACCCCCCCTCTACTGACACTCACTGGCCACTTTATCAGAAACACCCCCCCCCCTCTACTGACACTCACTGGCCACTTTATCAGAAACACCCCCCTTCTACTGACATTCACTGGCCACTTTATCAGAAACACCCCCCTTCTACTGACACTCACTGGCCACTTTATCAGAAACACCCCCCTTCTACTGACACTCACTGGCCACTTTATCAGAAACACCCCCCTTCTACTGACACTCACTGGCCACTTTATCAGAAACACCCCCCTTCTACTGACACTCACTGGCCACTTTATCAGAAACACCCCCCCCCTCTACTGACACTCAGTGGCCACTTTATCAGAAACACCCCCCCCTCTACTGACACTCAGTGGCCACTTTATCAGAAACACCCCCCTTCTACTGACACTCACTGGCCACTTTATCAGAAACACCCCCCTCTACTGACACTCACTGGCCACTTTATCAGAAACACCCCCCCCCCCTCTTCTGACACTCACTGGCCACTTTATCAGAACCCCGCCCCCCTACTGACACTCACTGGCCACTTTATCAGAAACACCCCCCCCCTCTACTGACACTCAGTGGCCACTTTATCAGAAACACCCCCCCCCCTACTGACACTCACTGGCCACTTTATCAGAAACACCCCCCCCCTCTACTGACACTCACTGGCCACTTTATCAGAAACACCCCCCCCCCTCTACTGACACTCAGTGGCCACTTTATCAGAAACACCCCACTTCTACTGACACTCACTGGCCACTTTATCAGAAACACCCCCCTTTGCTCCTACTATCCACTTCATTGGAAACACATATCTATGTTGTTGACTTGTTTTATAGTAAATATACAGTAACTAATCCAGAGCCAGAAAGTCTTGTTAAAGAAAAAAAAAACAAAAACAAAAAACACCAACACGTTTTCAAAAGAAAACTTTATTTTCAAACCACAATTTATTTATCGTATAACGCACATCTCTCAGTGTAACATTCAACTGCTTCTGGAAAGATTTATACCTCGTTTAAAAACTGGGATCTTTTCCAAAATTCTACCAATTTAGCTTCATTCAGCTTCTCTTCAAAGAGGACCTTTAGTTTGTAAGTTTACAGCATAAAGAGGAAAAGGAAAGTGATGAAAAAAGCCACTGTTTCCCAAAGTTAATGAATGTCAGAGTAAATTACTCCATTCTGCCTCAGAGTATTATACTAACTCCACCCCCAAACTCTGATTGGCTGACAAGATTTCTGCATCAACAAATGAACATGAGAAATAGCCCTAATTACTCACAACTAATTTTTTTAGTAACACCAAGTTACTAAGTTTTTGGCAAATTTCAGTTGTAATCACCCCCAAACACCCCCCGAGGCATCTCTGGGGATCGAACCTGCGACCTCCCGCACCGACCACTCGGGAGCCAGAGTGAAACCTTGGATATAGGAGGTTTCTGCCTCCTCTGTGATGACGGGGGCTTAGTGTGACATTAAGAGTCTGTTTTGACTTGTGAGGTCACAAATATGACACATTTGCAGCAGTCATTTACTAAGCCCAACCCACTCAGGCTGAGGTATAAGGGGTGTTTCCACCCTGCTCTGTGAACCACCGTCAGAACAGCCAATCAGAACAGAGCTTGTTTATATGCATCAGATATAAAAGGCACAGTAATCACACAAAGGCATTAAATTAAATAAATCTGGGCTTTAAAGTTCTTCAAAAGCATTTTTTGCTGCTTTTTTATGTTTTTCCAATGACAAGCAGGAGCTAACAACAGACAAGACATTTACAGAAAAACACTCAGCGCTGCGAAGGACGACAGGAAGACACCAACCCCCCTCAAAATAACCACCCATTTTTGGGAATGTTTTTCTCTTCTAGAAAAATAGTTTAAGGGATCAGACACAGCAGTGCTGCTGGGATTTTTAAACCCTGTGTCCACTCTCTGTCCACTCTGTGAGACACTGCTCCCTCGTTGGTCCACCTTGTAGATGTAAAGTCAGAGACAGTAGCTCATCTGTCGCTGCACAGTGTGTCGCTCGTCCTCTAGTCCTTCATCAGTGACACAGGGTGCTGTCGGCTGGATGTTTTTGGTCGGTGGACTGTTCTCAGTGCAGCAGTGACACTGAGGGGTTTAAAAACTCCAGCAGCACTGCTGTGTCTGATCCACTCTACACCAGCACAACACACACTAACACTCCACCACCACGTCAGTGTCACTGCAGCGCTGAGAATGACCCACCACCACATCACAGCTGCTCTGTGGGGGTCCTGAGCGCTGAGGAACAGGGGGAGAGGGGGGTAACAAAGTATGCAGAGCCACAGATGGACTACAGTCTGTAAGTGGAGAAGTACAGAGTGCCCAGAGGGGACAGTGAGTTTATTTTAATATGCTGGGATGTTATTAAGTACTGCACACGCTCCTCTCTCTCCCCGTCTCCAGAGCGTTCAACTCCAGACTTCTCCACGAATCAGAGGCTCAGGCCAGAGGTGAGTTTACTTTGAGACAAAGGTAAAATCTTGACTTGAAACAGATGAAAAGGAAAAGAACGAGAAGCGAACATAAAAGACTGTAAAAGATCCCCAGATTAAAGTAAAGAACTGTACAGAACCAGAGGCTGAGAGTTGTGTGTGTGTCTGTCAGATTTGAGAGAAAACGAGAAAAAGAACATCAACTCGAGCTGGAGAGAACACACACAAATACAAACTCAAAACAAAAAACAACACACAAAACTATCGTCTGGCTGCAAAAACCCTAAACGAATCCTCGCTGAAAAACAGAGTCAGAAACTGGAGAAAACATGAGCTCCTTTAAGAACAAATCCTTGTGGAATCTTCACTCCTCGGCTCTTTCCTGCGAAAAACTCCAGAACGTCAGTTTCTCAGTCTGCTTTTCCTCCCTCGGTCCCAGCAGGGCTCCACGGGACATTTTCACTTGTTTTAAATATATTTTAATACTTTAAGGGGCCACTCATTGCTGTTTGTTTTTAAAGAGAGTCTGGATCTGGATCCCGTCCCAAACAGTAAACCCTCAGCTGCAGTCCGTAGATTTAAGAACTCCTCAAACGTCCCGCTTGGTTTTAAAGTCACTTCTGAGGAGTGGGACCTTTGTGAAACAGGTAGATTGGCCTCTGAAAACCTGCGATCATTTAAATTAAAAACACACAAATAAATATTTTTTTTGTAACACATCCCTGTTATTGTCTACAATGCTGTATAGTGCTGAGGAACTCTTCTCAGATCACAGGTATGTGTTGATTTTCTATGTTAAAGCTGGTGCTACATTCTCTACAGCAGCGGGTCTTAACCCAATCACCATGGTTCCCCCCCTCTCTAAACCCGGCGACCGTTCTTCCCCCTCCCCTCTCTAAACCCGGCGACCGTTCTTCCCCCTCCCCTCTCTAAACCCGGCGACCGTTCTTCCCCCTCCCCTCTCTAAAACCGGCGACCGTTCTTCCCCCTCCCCTCTCTAAAACCGGCGACCGTTCTTCCCCCTCCCCTCTCTAAAACCGGCGACCGTTCTTCCCCCTCCCCTCTCTAAAACCGGCGACCGTTCTTCCCCCACCCCTCTCTAAAACCGGCGACCGTTCTTCCCCCTAACCTCTCTAAAACCGGCGACCGTTCTTCCCCCACCCCTCTCTAAAACCGGCGACCGTTCTTCCCCCACCCCTCTCTAAAACCGGCGACCGTTCTTCCCCCTCCCCTCTCTAAAACCGGCGACCGTTCTTCCCCCTAACCTCTCTAAAACCGGCGACCGTTCTTCCTCCTCCCCTCTCTAAAACCGGCGACCGTTCTTCCCCCTCCCCTCTCTAAAACCGGCGACCGTTCTTCCCCCTAACCTCTCTAAAACCGGCGACCGTTCTTCCTCCTCCCCTCTCTAAAACCGGCGACCGTTCTTCCCCCTCCCCTCTCTAAAACCGGCGACCGTTCTTCCCCCTCCCCTCTCTAAACCCGGCGACCGTTCTTCCCCCTCCCCTCTCTAAAACCGGCGACCGTTCTTCCCCCTCCCCTCTCTAAAACCGGCGACCGTTCTTCCCCCTAACCTCTCTAAAACCGGCGACCGTTCTTCCCCCTCCCCTCTCTAAAACCGGCGACCGTTCTTCCCCCTCCCCTCTCTAAAACCGGCGACCGTTCTTCCCCCTAACCTCTCTAAAACCGGCGACCGTTCTTCCTCCTCCCCTCTCTAAAACCGGCGACCGTTCTTCCCCCTCCCCTCTCTAAAACCGGCGACCGTTCTTCCCCCTAACCTCTCTAAAACCGGCGACCGTTCTTCCCCCTCCCCTCTCTAAACCCGGCGACCGTTCTTCCCCCTCCCCTCTCTAAAACCGGCGACCGTTCTTCCCCCTCCCCTCTCTAAAACCGGCGACCGTTCTTCCCCCTCCCCTCTCTAAAACCGGCGACCGTTCTTCCCCCTCCCCTCTCTAAAACCGGCGACCGTTCTCCCCCCCCCCCTCTCTAAAACCGGCGACCGTCCTTCCCCCTCCCCTCTCTAAAACCGGCGACCGTTCTTCCCCCTCCCCTCTCTAAAACCGGCGACCGTTCTTCCCCCTCCCCTCTCTAAAACCGGCGACCGTTCTCTCCCCCCCCCCTCTCTAAAACCGGCGACCGTTCTGCGCCCCCCCCCTCTCTAAAACCGGCGACCGGTCGTTGTCCCCCTCCCCTCTCTAAACCCGGCGACCGGTCGTTGTCCCCCTCTCTGAAGCCGGCGACCGTTCTTCCCCCCCCCCCTGTCTAAAACCGGCGACCGTTCTCCCCCCCCCCCCCTCTCTAAAACCGGCGACCGTCCTTCCCCCTCCCCTCTCTAAACCCGGCGACCGGTCGTTGTCCCCCTCTCTGAAGCCGGCGACCGTTCTTCCCCCTCCCCTCTCTAAAACCGGCGACCTTCCTTCCCCCCCTCTCTGAAGCCGGCGACCGTTCTTCCCCCTCCCCTCTCTGAAGCCGGCGACCGTTCTTCCCCCCCCCCCTCTCTAAAACCGGCGACCGTTCTCCCCCCCCCCCCCTCTCTAAAACCGGCGACCGTCCTTCCCCCTCCCCTCTCTAAACCCGGCGACCGGTCGTTGTCCCCCTCTCTGAAGCCGGCGACCGTTCTTCCCCCTCCCCTCTCTAAAACCGGCGACCTTCCTTCCCCCCCTCTCTGAAGCCGGCGACCGTTCTTCCCCCTCCCCTCTCTAAAACCGGCGACCGTTCTTCCCCCTAACCTCTCTAAAACCGGCGACCGTTCTTCCCCCTCCCCTCTCTAAAACCGGCGACCGTTCTTCCCCCTCCCCTCTCTAAAACCGGCGACCGTTCTTCCCCCTCCCCTCTCTAAAACCGGCGACCGTTCTTCCCCCTAACCTCTCTAAAACCGGCGACCGTTCTTCCCCCTCCCCTCTCTAAAACCGGCGACCGTTCTTCCCCCTCCCCTCTCTAAACCCGGCGACCGTTCTTCCCCCTCCCCTCTCTAAACCCGGCGACCGTTCTTCCCCCTCCCCTCTCTAAAACCGGCGACCGTTCTTCCCCCTCCCCTCTCTAAAACCGGCGACCGTTCTTCCCCCTCCCCTCTCTAAAACCGGCGACCGTTCTCCCCCCCCCCCCTCTCTAAAACCGGCGACCGTCCTTCCCCCTCCCCTCTCTAAAACCGGCGACCGTTCTTCCCCCTCCCCTCTCTAAAACCGGCGACCGTTTTCCCCCTCCCCCTCTCTAAAACCGGCGACCGTTCTGCGCCCCCCCCCTCTCTAAAACCGGCGACCGTCCTTCCCCCTCCCCTCTCTAAACCCGGCGACCGGTCGTTGTCCCCCTCTCTGAAGCCGGCGACCGTTCTTCCCCCCCCCCCTCTCTAAAACCGGCGACCGTTCTCCCCCCCCCCCCTCTCTAAAACCGGCGACCGTCCTTCCCCCTCCCCTCTCTAAACCCGGCGACCGGTCGTTGTCCCCCTCTCTGAAGCCGGCGACCGTTCTTCCCCCTCCCCTCTCTAAAACCGGCGACCGTTCTTCCCCCTCCCCTCTCTAAAACCGGCAACCGTTCTCTCCCCCCCCTCTCTAAAACCGGCGACCGTTCTGCGCCCCCCCCTCTCTAAAACCGGCGACCGTCCTTCCCCCTCCCCTCTCTAAACCCGGCGACCGGTCGTTGTCCCCCTCTCTGAAGCCGGCGACCGTTCTTCCCCCCCCCCTCTCTAAAACCGGCGACCGTTCTCCCCACCCCCCCTCTCTAAAACCGGCGACCGTCCTTCCCCCTCCCCTCTCTAAACCCGGCGACCGGTCGTTGTCCCCCTCTCTGAAGCCGGCGACCGTTCTTCCCCCTCCCCTCTCTAAAACCGGCGACCTTCCTTCCCCCCCTCTCTGAAGCCGGCGACCGTCCTTCCCCCCCCCCAAACCCGCCGACCGGTCGTCCCCCCCCTCTGAACCCGGCGACTGATCATCGCCCCCACCCCCGAACCCGGCGACCGGTCGTCCCCCCCAGTCTAAACCTGGCGACCGTTCTCCCCCCCCCCCCATAAAACCGCCAGTCGCCATCCCCCTCTCTAAACCTGGCGAGTGGTCGACCCACCCCTCTCTAAACCCAGTGACCGGTCATCGTCCCCCTCTTTGAACCCGGCAACCGGTCCCCCTTGCCCCCTCACTAAATCTAGTGACTCAATGTACTCCATTAACACATAAGGGTTTGTGTGGATGAATCAGTATCGGTTGCATCTTCTGTAAAAATTACTGATGCACCTTTAATGCACTTACTTTCACTTAGAAAATCAACCCAACCCTGCCATTTCATTTGAACTGCGATCTGTTTCTCTCTCAGACTGGGGATTATAGAGCAGGGCTGACCTCTGGACAAGTTGGTGGGGGTCCCGATCAGCTCGTAGCTGGAGAAGCCCACCTCATCTGACATCAGATATGATGAAAACTGCTCCGGCTTCAAACGGATACTGTAATAGTTCTTTGTGATCGTCTCCTGGAAATAACAACACACACTCGCACATTAGACACACAAACACTGTTTTTATACATCAACCATAATCTACAGATTACTATTCCACCAAAAGTCTACAGTGGTCCAGGTGTGTACATTTTGAAACTGCCATTACACAGACAGCCAAGGCCTGTCAATTACTACATTATCGATTTATTTAAGCTACAGAACACAAATTCTCTGCTCTGCAGCCATTATGTGGATTTATTTAAAACGTGATGATTTTATTTAAGTTTTGTTTATTTAGTATTTTAAACCTTTACATACCAATTTGAGTGTCTAAATATTGTTAATAACTCATTAAATTGCTCATTAAAAGGGTGTAATTGCATTATTATGTTATTACTATAATCAGAGGCATGAAACTGTCTTAAAATGAAAAAATATAATTTATCACAATTATTTCTGGGGCAATACACTGACAAAAACAATGACGATTACTTGATAGACTAAAGCCTATTGACACCTAGTGTCCTGGCTGCATCAGAGGTGGTACTTAAACCATATTTCAAGCATTAACGCCCACATGTTTACAATGTGAGAGTGTGTGTGCGCGTACCGTGAGTTTTTTCCTCTTGCCATACGAGTGCCAGGGCTGGGGCTCGAGGATGAAGAGTCCTCCGGGCCGAAGGTGGCGATAAACCCTCTGGAAAAACCTCTTAAGTCCAACGTCTCCCCAGTTGAGGTGAACCCACTTGGTCACGCTCAGACACAGGACGACATCATACTCCTCTCTCTGAGTCAACAACAACACATCACTCTCTAACACATAATTACCCTGTGGAGGGGAGGGGGGAGAGAGAGAGATTAGAATTACAAGAGAGAAAACCCCAATAAACTTTATAAAAAAAGAGAGATTACCAGTATTTTTAATTTTGTGAATAAAACAAACACAGGAACCAGAAACTGTGTGTGTGTGTGTGTGTGTGTGTGAGAGAGAGAGACAGAGATCATGTAAATGCTTCTTTCCTGCAGACAGTGTTTTTCTGGGTGTTTCCTGTTCTGACAAAACACTTACTATGCTAAAGCAGGTAAAAACAAAGTAAAGAGAGAGAGAAAGAGAAAAAACAAAAGAGGAATAGAGAAAGCAACTCTCAGTCAGAAAACAGAGCGACTGGGTGAGTGTAACCTCCCTCACAAAGCCTCATCAACCAAAACAGTATACAGCACTAGTGAGGCTGTACACACACACACACACTGGAGATAACCCCTCAAGAATAACAGGTCCCCACACTGAGTGAATAAACAAGTCAGTCCCGACGACATGACTAAAACCTGGTACACCCAAACACATTTATACACAACGTCTGAATCCAGCGTTTCATCCCAACTGTCCATTCCACCTTAAAATACATTGCCAAATAAGGAGTGACACTGCATCATGCTGCAGCACCATTTAAGGTGGAATGACACATTTATCCAGCATGTAACTGTAGCTGAATTTAAGGTGGAATGACATTTCCCCAGCATGTAACTGTAGCAGAATTTAAGGTGGAATGACATTTCCCCAGCATGTAACTGTAGCAGAATTTAAGGTGGAATGACACTTTCTCTAGCATGTAACTGTAGCAGAATTTAATGTGGCATGACATTTCTCCGGCATGTAACTGTAGCAGAATTTAAGGTGGCATGACATTTCTCCAGCATGTAACTGTAGCAGAATTTAAGGTAGCATTAAGGCAGCTAATGATTGACTATAGTTTAATAACGTGTACCTTGACGAAAGTGACGTTCGAGGGGAAGTTCCCGGGTGGAGGAGTGTTTGTGTCGGGCAGTGGAGGGGCAGCTATGGGTCCTCTGGAGATACGGAGAGAGATGGGGAACGAATAATTTTCACTGGACGAGGAGGAGACAGCTTGCACTGCATCAGCCTTTACCTCTTCCTTTTCTTCTCCTTCCTTTCCCTTTCTCGCCCTGTCCTCTCTACCTTCACTTTCAGGTTCTCGTGATGTCTCCTTCACGTCTGCTGAGCCATCCATCTTCTCCTCTATGCTTTCTCTCTCCTCATCGCCTCTATCCTTTTTTCTCTCCTCCTGCACTTCCGAGGACACTCCTGGTCTTTCAGCTCTCTCCACTGTTGCATCACTTTCCTTTCTCCCTGCCAGCTCCTGATGATCGGCCTCCTTCCCCTCGTCTCCCTTCGTCTCTTTCCCTCCGCTGTCATCCACCCTTCTGGAGCGTGCCCGCAGTACATGCATCTCCGAGAGGTAGTAGCGGATGTTCTGTCTCGCCGCGTGGATCAGAGCGCCGTCGATGTCCAAACCCACGATTCTGGAAGGTCTCCAGTTCTTAGCAATGGTTAGCGTGAGGCGGCCGGTGTTGCAGCCCAAATCTAGAACCTCCTTCCCTTTAAACCACTCCGGTTTGAGAGTCCATAACCGAGGGTCTTCGGTGGAACCCGGGTTCCGGTAGCCGTAGTATTTGTCATAGTTGCCGTATTGAAACTTCTTCTTCTGCTGCTGATGCTGGTGGTGGTTCTTGTTCTGCTGTTGGTGCTGGTTGGGATTCTGCTGGATCTTCTGATGTCTCCTGTGGTTCGGCTGCTGCGGTGGTTGGGTCTGAGGAACGATTCCTTGTGGATGATTAGGCTGTGGTTGATTTCCAGAAGCTGTAGCTTTGGCTTTTTCACAGTTAGGAGCAGCTGAGTTCTCAGACTTACTGGTGGTGCGTTTGCGTTTTCGGTGACGGTGCGGGACGTTGGTGGAAGTGGCGGCATTTTCCACAACAGAAGGCATTTCATCCATCTCTTCTCGGCTGGTAGTGAGGTTTGGATCACTTGGACACTGGGTCTGGGATTCCTGGGTGGGAATGTCATTTGATTCCAATTTTGACTCAATCTTGGTCTCCACAACCTCTTCCGTTGAAGTCTCAGAGGTCTCCACTGAGTCCAGATGAGACCCAGAAGATGCCAACGTCAACTCTGGGAAGGTTCTTGCTTTCTCACTCTCTGGAAGAGAAAGGTAGAGTTGGGTCACAGGTCCTTCGCCTCCTCTCCCACTTCCTCCCACGCCATGATGTCTGTTACGATGTCGTCTCCGTCCTCCTCCGGCGGTTTTCAGTGGCGTTAAAAGAAGACCCCCGGTGGAGTCTCCAGCTGTGCAGCAGTTCAGGTTCAGAGGGTCTGTGATGTCTCTCGGGATCAGGATTTCAACAGGATCTCTACTTTTCGCTGGTAAAGGTGAAGATTTCGGAGTTTCCGCATTGAGCGCCCGGTTCACCTCCTCGTCCAATAAACTGTTAAGGTTCAGAGGGTCAAAGATGTTGCCTCCTAAGAGGAAATTGGTGGGGAGGACAGACTCACTCTCGGAGTTGGCACGGCGACGACGCTTGCCGAATATCGGATGTTTGAAGCCGCTGTTCATGGTGCTACGACGCTTAAGCCTCGGTTGAGATTTGGACTGCTGGACATAGTTAAGGCTCTGAATTGAGCTGTCAAGAGTCTGATGGGATGTTTTATGGTTCCCGTTCTCCTCAGCTCCTCCCTCACCCAGGTTAAGACCCCCATCAGGTTTGGCTTTGTGTCCAAGAGGCTGCAGAGGGTCTTCAGTGCATTGCTCATAAAGTTCAGGGTGCTGTCCAGGCGGTGGTGGTGGGCGTTCATTGGCTAAAACAGTCTCTTTATCTACAGACATCTCTATCATCGTCTGGTGAGTGAAGAATCAGCTGCTTCTGAAGGATCAGACATTGATTTGAAGGCTCTGAAACATTCAGAATAGACAGACATCAGAAAGAGAACTTGTGCACACAAAATATCTCCAAATCTATACACGTCAAAAACGACATCTTTTCAGGAAAAGGTGAAAACGTCTTCGACTTAAAAGGAAATTAACTTTAAATTTATTTTTTCCCAAATTAATCTGGAACATTTCTGCTGGTCCCTTCACTGTATGAGGGGCGTTCAGTAAGTTATGGGTGTGGATATAGTCTCCTAATCCCGCAGGTAATTTTATAATGGTCCTGCAGTGATATTCCTGAGGAATATATATTTGTTTTGTTGTTGAGGAAACTCGAGCCTGGTGCTGTGTGACACAGTGGACTCCAGGATGAGTCTTCACCCTTCGGCCTTGATTCAGCCCTGAGGAGTTTTTACCTGCTCCACAATCTGAAGAAACATCTCAGTGGAAAGAGATTTTCTAATTAATGTGCTAAATAATAATTTATCCAGCAAAGAGGATGTATATTAGGGAACAGAAAAACTAATCTAAATCTAACAAATATGTAGAGCTTACAAGTGATTACATAGAACCATACAAATATAATATATTTCTTGTATGTGTTTACTTCATAGCTACACCCAGAACTTATTGGACGCCCCTTGTTAAAGGCAGTAAGTGTTCAAATATAACAAAACAAACAAACAAAAAAAACCCTAAAATATGACAGGGTACAGTGAGAGACCACAGACTGAAAACAACAGAATATAACACAACTAAACAGTGTCGTATATAATATGAACAATAATAAAAAAAAAAAAAAAAAGACTTAGTAACATTTAGAAGAAAAATAAATAAAAAAAAATCACAGTTTGAAAAAGTACAATATTCAAATCTCTGAGCTGAGCTGCATTTAAAAAACACACAACGTCTTATTTCACTATTACTGTTATAGGCGGATGTTATCAGTCTGGGTCATAAACACAGGCCTGGACCTTTATTTACAGAAAAAAAACACAATTTAAAAGCGCAAATCATAATAATGATCAAACACGTCGCAATTAAATCATACCCCTCAATTTTTTTAGCCCCATTATGTATTATGATATTCTAACAAAGTAATAAATAGTTAAAGACCAAAATATAAAAAACTACTATATAAAAAAACATAAAATAGCATTAATACATTTATAATAACAGATGTAATAAACTGTGCTGCAGAAAGACAGACAAACCAGACTATTTTAATAAAACAAACAGTATTTTAAGCAGTGGTGATGCTCATAATTACCATAGTATCACCACAACTACAACAATATTCAAAACAACAATAAAACAGTCCCACTGCCCAACTCTAACACATTATAAATCAAATAAAAATATTAAGAATACAAACACTCAATTCATAAACAAATGTGAGCCCTGGCTCTTTACTCTCATCTGACCCCAGCTTCAGCGGCGGACATTTAAACAGAAAGATGTCAATAAGTGAAAGAAATGAAAGCAAACGTCCAATTTACGTCTGAAAGCATGGACCCACCTTTCCTGTTCTTGGCTCCGCCCCCAGGCGACCGTGTATTTGCATGGCCCCACCTCCACCTGTGACGTTTCTGAATATGTAATGAGCACAGAGAAATAGAGAAAAATAATTAAAATAAAGTAAGGATTAATTAATGAATAAAGACTCTGTTCAGGATCTCAGTCTCCTTCACTTAAAGCTACATAACTGCTCTGTGTATGGTAAAAAGAATACAACAACAACAAACCAAAACAACAGCCGTATTAGCCAAGCAACTGTCTCCTTGGCAGCGCTGGCGGCTCCTCACCTTAGCAACCGTCAGTCAAAATACAAAAAAATAATAAGATTAAGGAGACACACCCCCCAAAAAAACACACGAGCGCTGCTCGAATTTAAAACTCTCTGTAAATTCAGGGAGTCTATGTCTCTGTGTATAGATATGAGAAGGTTATTATTAATAATAATAATAACAACAACAACAACAACAACAACAACAACAACAACAACGCTTGGAGCATAAGTTTTTAACCCGCTACCCCCTCAAACCTCACTCTACCCCTCAGCTGCGGTAGCTCGCTGTGGCCAACGGATGGACGGCTCCCCGCTTCATATACTACCAAAGCCCTGACTACGTCATGACGAGCAGCCGAGACATCCAATAGCCGTGCAGATATTGCTTAACGTACGTCTCCGAGACCAATTGCCTGCCTCCAAGGGTGGGATTAGCCTACTTTTCGCGCTGTAGGTGTCTTAAAAGACGCCTGAACGAATTGTTCATTCCTGTGTGAGCAGCGCTTCATGTCTTAAAAGACTTCCAACGCAAGACTGAGTTTAAAAGTACTTATTAAATTAGAATATTACCGCATTTCTTACTGGATTTGCCTGCCTTTCGCACTTTTCGACAGGCAACTGTGCTTCCACTCGGCAAATGAGCAAATATATCTGTTATTTTTAGTGATATTACACGATAAAACGAGGTTTAGTGACGCTTAAGACACACAGCCGCTGTCTATGGTAGAAATGGTGACCTAAGTTACTCGAATAAACAAGAAATAGAATAAAAACAGGGTTGTTTTCAGTTCCCGCCCCTTGCAGCGTGTAGCTAGGCGAGCCCTGCAAGGATTATGGGTAATGTAGTTTTAGAATTTCATTCAACAGGTTTTCATGGCTCAGTCGTTCACACATTCACCAAGTCACTCTCACACACACTAACACTTATGGGCAATTTCACACAGCCATTCCATCTAACATGTATTTGGACTGTGGGAGGAAAGCAGAGCACCTGGAGGAAACCCACACAGACACAGAGAGAACAGACCACATTCTCACAGACAGTGACATGAAGAGAGTATCCCACTCAACACCCCACACTGAAACTGTGTGGCAGCAACCCCACCTTCAGTGCAGCCCTCGGAACAACACATTTAAACAGAGAAAATGTTGTATTTATCTAAGATTTCAGTGAGTTTGTTAATAGCCTGATACTATTTTATTTATTCACACATCTACCAACGCTTCCCCTTTTGAATGATATTTGTTTTCTCCAGCATTGCAAAATAGGAACTTCTGTTTTCCTAATCTTAGATATTTACTTAGCTTTAGTTTGATCTGAAAACACCATCTTTCAAACTGACCAGAAGGAATGATCCAGATTGACTTGGAATAAAGTCCTCTTGCATTAACATACAGTAAATATTAAAAAAGATGTTCTGAGAGTGAACATGTCTAGTTTAATATTTATAAACCTAGTATAGTGCTATAGTGTAGTACAGTAGTGTGCACATTTATTTATATAGTATCACACTTTTCCTATCACTGCGTAGATTTAAACTTGTCTGAACATGTCCAGAGTCTGTAAAAAGAAGGGGATATTAACAGTTTCCTGTTTATCCAATAGAGGGAGACACATCCCTACACAGACGTGTGTAGAGTAGAAACTGGTTTAGGTGTGTGTGTGTGTGTGTGTGTGTGTGTGTGTGTGTGTGTGTGTGTGTGGACACTCCTTATAATGAATATATTCAACAAAATCCTTCTTCAATATCCTCCTTCATTCCACACATTTTGTATTTTCTCTGCTCTGGTAAACGGCTGGTGGTTTCAAACTTTTAATTTTTACATTCTCTGCTTCATAACTTTCATATTGTATAAGCTATATACAAGATGGAGGTGCCATATGAAAGTTGTCCTCTTTCCATTGGAGTGGTGTCATTTATGACAAATAATGAGGAATCTGCCTCAAGCAAACCATGTGCAAACTATTTTTTGAAAACATGTGTTATTGTCCGTGTATAAGATTAATATCACATTATCATGCGATACCTTATAACGGCCTCAAGAGGACACCCTAAACTTTCATTTAACGCCTTGTTCAAGGCAACGAAGCACTGCTTGACACTTTTTTGACACTTTGGAGATTTATTACCTCAATTTTTCAAAAAGGACAAATAGTTCCACACCTTGTGAATCCGTTATTGCTGGTTAGAACCTAATTATTGCCCAATGTGGCTTTTCATAATCCAAACATAAGCCATGCAATGTATATTTGTGGTAATTCATAAAATATACTATATTTAATTATTTTTATTTATTTATTTTTTAACCAAAAACTATTGTCGATGTCCAAAAGAACACTTTGAGGCACCACATGTGATTGGAACACAAAACCTGTTCTGGTCACACTGGATCCCAGATGATGTCTCTACAGTCACATATAGTGTAAAAAAAAATAATAAAATAAACTGGGTGTCTACATTTTTTAAGCATTCAGGAGTCAATATGTAAACTTTCTTATGAAAAAAACCCCACATGTTTCTACTTTAAAGGGTTCTTTTACAAAAAAAAAACAAATATCTTTATTTATTTGAAGCAGTCAGACAGTAATAATCATAAACAAAACGAAATCAAATGGTCTCTGGAGCAGCTGCACATGAGCCTAATGTCACTATGTCAATGCCAAGGGTGGGTTAGAAATGTATAAGGCCCCCGGAGAGTTAGTGCTCCATCCAATACCTTTGGGACAAGTTTGAGAGGTGCTTGGGATCCACAATTAACTGTTAATATCAGTCCGTGACCTCACTGATGAATAGATTATTGATCCCTACAGAAATTAGGCATCGTGTCACATGAAAAACAGCACAGTAAAGACATAAGATAAATACAATATACAGGAGAGAGTGTATTCTCCCTGCACAGGGACACAGTGCAGTCTTCAGTAGAACACAGGTTCCAGCGTTGTGTGAGTTCCTCCTCGTACTGTGGCCCTGATTTACACCCACTCTTCAGTTCAGAAGAAATGTGCGAAGTTCAGGCCGAAAGAACACACACCTTTGGACAGTCGGTGTGTGTGGCGTCCAGTGAAACGGCGGTGGACTTTGTGAAGTTTGAAGAAACAAACACAAGACTCGGTAAACGTTACAAAATTAGAGCTTTATTAAGTGAAAAACTGTACAATTAATTTACAGAGCTGTACACAGACAGAAAATAAATATATTTACACAGGTTCTCCATAATATAGAGGGAACATTGTGGACGGGGGGGGGATACAGTCTGCAGAGTAAAGGGGACAGTTTGATTCCAACCTCTGAAAAAGACATATTTAATACAGTCATGCGCTGGTTAAATTCACTTGAGACTGCAGCTGGACTCAGAGTGAACCTTCTCTCAGAGTGAACCACAGGTTCTGGACCTGAATAAAGCCAGGGATTGTTTTTAACTAACTCTTAAACCCACGTGTCCCACTCCTCATTATAACTGCACTTCTCCCAGCTTCAGCTCGCCTCATGATTCAGATGAATATCACTTCACTACGATGTTGTAATTGAATGTGGAACAATCAAGGAATGAATCAAGGAAACACAGACGCAGCTAATAATTTAGAGCAGTAACTGAGGAATAAATCTCATGATAAATAACAATGCACCTAATGAAGGGGTTAAACATAATCACATTAACTGGTGCTTCTCAGACAACGTCAGAATGGATTCGTCTTAATGACGATGGCGTAAAACCCCTTCTGTTCTTTTTAAAGTCTCTCTGGCTTCGGGGAAAGTCTCTGGACAGTTACAACTCTTCACAGACCCCCTCTGTCCTTCTTTAGGTCTGGATCCGTCAGCGGGAAGTTCTGGCTCTTCACCACGGCCTCCAGATGTTCCGCTGCTGATTCAGGAACAGTGTTCTCCTCGGAGGCACGGTACCTGAGGATCGCGAGGGCGTTGGGGGTCTGGCCTCGGGGGCCGTGACCATCGCGACCGCTGGAGTGGACGTGGCGAAGGACGAGGAGCTGCACGAGGACCACGTGGACGACTCGGATGAGAGTGGGGAGAGGGAAGGAGGGTAAGGGAAGTGGCAGGGGACGGAGAGATACGTTGGAGAGGTGGAGAAGGGCGGGGAGGGCGGAGGAGAGAGGGAATACGGAGGGGAAGGATAAGGGTGATGGAGGACGAAGGAGTTGGGATACAACTGGTGGTTGCTGGCGAAGGTGAAGTGTTCTGGCGTTCCTGAGGCCCAGGGCTGGTTAGGAACACAGACAGAGTGGGAATCCAGATGCTGACGAAGTCCCTGGATGAAGCTTTCTCTCTGCGGCGGCTCCACGCACTCGATAAAACCCGCCAGGCGCGAGATGCACTCTCGAAAGCCGGCCGTGTACAGGGGGCCGTTGCTCTGAAGTGTGCTGGGCTCGTGGAGGGAGATGCAGGGGACTCTGGGTTTTCCTGAAGCTGGATCTGGGGCCACGGTGTCCGAGGAATCCTTGGTCAGATCTGCTGAGAAGTGTGAGGAGAGAAGGAGAGTGTGTGGTAGGACAGAGGACAGTTGTAGAGGAGCGTGGGGGCGGACGGATTGATTAATACCAGGGGGGAAGTGTGGGAAGGACAGAAAACCACGAGGGGTAAGAAAACCAAGCATTGGAAGAGGGTAAGTGCAAGTGAAGACAGTGAGGATACAGTCAAATGTAGATGTTTTAGAAAGAAACAGAAGGAAAGGCAGATAAACAATGAGATGAGGGCAGTTTCAGGAAGAAAGTGTTTGAGAAGAATGTCCGAGAAGAAGAGGGAAAGGTTGTTGTTATGTGAAAGAAGTGTGTGTTGGGGAGATAAGAAGAGAGGGCACATATCCAATCACTCAGTGGTCCATTAACAATCAAAGATGAGAGAGTGTTCCAATGAGAAACAGATCATTCTCATAAAAGGAACAGCTTTTAAAGATTAACAATCTGTTTACTCCCAGAAACAAGGCATTTTTAAAATCCCATGTCATTTATTTACAGTGTAACTCTTTAGGAACGACATGAAGGGCTTTCTGTTGCATTCTACTAAGCTTCTTCAACAGAAATGGCTTCCAATCCCAGTCCTCTTCACTGTGTGGAGTCTACAGCTGAAAACAAGACTGTCCTTTAATGAGCTGAGCTACAGCACTGTGTCTTACTTTCACCTGAGAATCACAGTTAAATAACTGTCTGAGCAGTGAGAGAGAAATAATAAACCCTAAGATCAGAATAAACCCAGCCCCATTATTCCAGTGACTCAGTGTGTGTGTGTGTGAGAGAGAGAGAAAGACAGTCCAGTGTTATCGGAGGTGATCGTCCTGTGCCTAGTGTCAGAGGATAATAGATACTCCATTGTGTTAAATGAAGTGTGCTGTAGATTTAACAAATCTATTCAATCAGGAGATCACCAGGAAACACACTGTTCTTCACTCGCTCACAACACTAGAACATTCTAGAACCTTCTTTTACTGTGTTTATCTTTGTGTTTATTATAATATGTGATTTCATACAAGCGCTCCACATTTAACCCAATCTCTGCAGTGAAACACACATTTACACACACAGTAGTGAACACTAGGGGGCAGTGAGCACACGCCCAGAGGGACATGTTCCTGTGTACACTCCAGCTACCACTGAGAGCTACTATCTCCTTTTTAGCTGCGCAAATTATGTAAATAATTATGTTGGAAACACACACACACGCTGTAGAGGGGAAGTAAAAAACAATTCGCACCAGGACTGGGATTGGAATCCTAACTTAAAGCAGCGGTGTTATTCTTATGTCATTAAGATGATCCTAAATTAATTTAAACTTAACAACAGTTCCCACCAGGATCTGGGATCGGGAATCAAGGTTATCCCATAAAACCGATCTCAGATCAGCTGCCAAATGGACAAATGGGCTCCCAACTGGTTCAAGCAGGCGCCAGTTCAACCATAAAACAACACAGCGACCCACAAACGGAGAAAAGTAAAGACAATGAAGCATTTTGGCCACGAGGAGTGTATCTGTGAAACACTGACATAAACAAGTCCTAAAAATCAGAGCGTATCTGTTTGGAGATGAGACTGTAATCTTACATTGCTTTTCTTTACCACTGTTTGATTTATTCTTGATGTATTCCACAGTGAGCTCCAGAATCTCCGCCTTCTCCACTTTGGGGTTTTGGAGTCTCTGTGAAAGGCAGAAAAAAAAGGAAATCTTATGATTTTAAAGCCATGGCTCAACGGAGTTGGACAAAATGTGACGGTTGAAGGGAAGTGTGTCGATGGTTTGGAGGAGGCGTATTTTATCTAAAGATCTGGCTGCAATTCATAGAGAAAATCAGACAGAATTCTGGGCTGAAAATCAATACAATGTCAAAAAAGTGCATAAAATCTCTAACATGACGTCATTTCAGTTCAAAGGTTAGCTGCATTTCTTCACAACTTTTTTAACCATTGTCCCTTCCTGTTATTCATTATTTACAAGTGCCACTCGTCTGTCGTTACGTCTGGCATCTTATTAATAATAATAATAACAATAATCATGGTTTTATTTACCGTGTCTAGAGTGTTGTCCAGGAGGAGGGTCCTGAGCTCCTCTAGTCTTTGATTTATTCGATCTCTCCTCTTCTTCTCAATCACTGGCTTTAAAACCTGGAGAAACAGAGAGATTATTAACTCCATAGACTTTAACAGACAGGTCTCAGTAGCGCCCTCTAGAGGACACTGGGAAAGCCATTAAGTTCTAAGGTCGTTTTAAAATATATAACATTGTACTAAAAATATAGGTCTATTATATATAACTATCAAATCATCACTGTCCAGTCAAAACCCCTATATATCTGTGTGTGTGTGTTTAGTTACAGCATCATCTGAACACAGCAGCTGTCCTTCACACTGTGTGTAAATCTCCTCACAAATGATCAATAAAAACACTCCAAAATGACTCTGAATAAAGTCGTTTTACATTGACTTCCACTGAACTTTTCTCCTGTAAAATTACTATTTTAGAGATATGTGTTTTTCAATGGAAAACCGCAAAATAATACTATACACTATTATTATTATTATTATTTGAATATTATAAACACTTAAACTCTTAAACTAAAGGTGAGGAATGTGCAAATGATGCACTGAAGCAGATTTATCACTGAACAGACTTTGAAATGAAGTTTTGCACATAGTTTTAACTTTTTCAGAACATTTTACCACTGATTTAGGAACTAGTTTCCAATACAAACAACAAATACACATTAAAAAACAGGTAAAACACACTATCTATATATTAACACAGTGTAGCTGTTAAATAAAACCTCTCTTTAAACATATTTCTTTGATCTTTTTCCTTGATTACTCACTCTTTTGGACGCTCTTCGGTTCGTCATCTTCGGAGTCCCCATTGTTTAGATCCTTCTCTCTGCACAACTGCAGAATGGAGGGGAGAAAAAGGATGAAAAAATGGGAGAAAAAGAAATAGGTCTCAGCAGAAGCTCAGTAGAACAGTTCTCTCTGGAAAAAGAGGTGATGGAGCTACTGTTATTTATAGACCCAGAGTGTGGGGTGGGTCTGTTGGGGTAGTAATGCCCCACCTCCAACCCCCCACCTCCAACCCCCCACCCCCCACCTCCCACCTCATCCCAGCCCATAATATACAAGATAAGAGACTTATAAACCTATAAGCCCCCATTCTGAAACTGCTACTGAGTTTACACTTTATTACGGTCAGTTACCTGGAGACTTTTACACCTGAAGACATTTATTTACCTGAAAATGTTACAGTATAACAGTAAGATACCAGGCGACTTTTAATATGAAATCATAATAAATCTGAACTGTTGAAGAATCAAAAAGAAAGAATCAAAAGAAAGAGGCTAAATAATATTTTTATGAATGTATGATTTAACCCGTGTATTTTAACATTGAGTGTTCACACACTCATATTATGGGGACTTATCTTCCTTGTGGAAACCACCAGCCGGTCCCCACAATGTAGGAATTACAATTTAAGGCGAAGGCATGTTTTAAAGTTGGATTAGGGTTAGGATTAAGATTAGGGCTAGGGTTAAGCCAGAAGTACATCTTAAAAAATCTTAATGGTAAGGCTCCACAAAATGAATGGGTGTCTATGTAATGTCCCCACAGTTCACAAATACAAGATTGTGTGTGTGTGTGCGTGTGAGATGAAGATGATGATGGGTTTGTGGGTTTATGATCCATTTTGAGGTGATTTTATTGCAGTGTGTTTATCTGGATGATTGAACACACACCTCTAGGGGTCACGACCTTTGTCACAGGGCATAAAGAGTATGACTATTATTATAATTTTAATATAATTATATTAATATACTGCTTTTGAGATTCATGTGACATCACACCATCCTTAGTCTGTGTCACTGACTGAATATTGATATTAACTCCACACATGCCACATGTATCTGTCAATCTCTATAATTTATGAATATTGTGTCAGTGTCTCAATAAAAAACCTGTATCTGTGTGTGTGTGTGTGTGTGTGTGTGTGTGTGTGTGTGTGTGTGTGTGTGTGTGTGTTTAGTTACTACATCATCTGAACACCGCAGCTTTCCTTCACACTGTGTGTAAATCTCATGACGATTGACCAATAGAAATGCTTCAAAATTACTCAGAATAACATCTTTAACATTGACTTCCACTGAAACTTAAGAAGGTTTTTCCTCCCCCTGTAAAAGGTACTGTTTTGGGAGAAACATATTTTCATCCTTTACATCTTTTTCTCATGTAGTGTATAATTATATAAACACATTATAATTCATAAGTCTATATTTCATCATTTATTAAGTTTATTGAGGCTCTATCCAATGTCATGAGTTTTTAATTCATATTTAATATCATCAGCGCTCTTAATGAGTGTCTTACATACGATATTGGGTTCTACAACAAAGACGTAGAAAAATAAAGGTGCTACAAAGATGCTGTAGTAGAAAGATTTATTGTGAAGAATCTGAGTGCGGAGAACATTTAAATTGGTAAAGAACATTGACATAGATTTCTTTACGCCTTTGAACGGTTCTCCACATACACACATCATTTACAATAAAGACTTTGATGGAACCAAAACAGTCCCATGGCGCCGCTCAGAGAACCTTTTACATCTTAATTTGTAGGAGTTTGTTAGTAATAAAGCGTTTATGAGCACGTTCATGCCATTTCAATCACTGAAGATGTGTACAACTTGTTTATAATTCTCCAAAAATCATTATAAAATGATATTAAAGGCAGTTTTTCAGCAGTGTGTGTGTTTCTGGGTAAAACTCCTGTTTGAATTGGTGTAGAAACTTTCTCGTGGGAACAGAATAAAAACACAGCCTCCAACCTCCAATGTGTAAGAATGAGCACATTTCACGCATAAACACACACACACACACACAAACTTCAAGCATGAGGCCTGAAGTGTGAAGTGACCAGAATACACACAGAGTCGTCAGAGTTTGGACAAAGGAAAGTATTTAACCTCCACAATAAAGAAAACCCGACACAATCACATCTGTATTAGCATTGTTGTTGTTTACACTGATCAGCCATAACATTAAAACCACCTCCTCCACTGTCTCAGCTCCACTGTCCACTCCAGTCACTCTGTAGTTCTACACTTACACACTGTCGTCCACATGTGGCTCTGCATACTTTGTTACCCCCCTTTCCCCCTGTTCCTCAGCGCTCAGGACCCCCACAGAACAGCTGTGATGTGGTGGTGGATCATTCTCAGCGCTGCAGTGACACTGACGTGGTGGTGGTGTGTTAGTGTGTGTTGTGCTGGTGTAGAGTGGATCAGACACAGCAGTGCTGCTGGAGTTTTTAAACCCTGTGTCCACTCTCTGTCCACTCTGTGAGACTCTCCTCCCTCGTTGGTCCACCTTGTAGATGTAAAGTCAGAGACAGTAGCTCATCTGTCGCTGCACAGTGTGTGCCGGTCGTCCTCTACAGTCTCTGGGGTCCTGTGGGGGGTCTAGACCACTGAAGGAGAGGGTGAGAGGAGATAACCAAACCCAGACAGGGATGAAAATGTCTGTGAATTAAACACAGTTCCATTCAGTGTCTATTTAGAGGGGTTCTGTAGTGAAACATTTAATCAATAGTTGGTCCTTTGCAACCAGCACCTTCCTTAGAACCAACAATAATATAAACACACACCTAAAAGCACAATTAAACACACTAAATACAGGCGTGATACACTCACACACACACACACAAAAGCTCAAAACTAAGTTAAACATACACAAAACACAGACTTAGACACAAATACACACCTTACACACAGTTGAACGCACCAAACACACCCTTAATTTCACACCTAAAAATCCCCCGTGGGAAAGTTTAATGTGAGCTCGAGAACACACCTTTTTGCGCGAGACAGCCCCTCGTTAACACCACGATGGTCTTGACTCACGCACGTTTCCGTGGGAACAATTCATCTTAGACTGACCAAACTGCGCGCGCACGCACACACACACAATCCTCCGGGTGTGAATCTGTTATTTTTCTGAGCAGAGCGTGGCTCGAGGAGAGGACAAACGGAGGAGTGGGTCCGGTTCAGCGGTGGGAAACACTCAGGGACTGAAATGATCTGATGGACAAACAGAGCTGACTTCCATAAAGACATTAACACTCAACACACCGCTTTCATTCAGCGCCTGATGGAAAGTGCAACACGAGGTCAACCCTCCGGACACGGAGCTGTTCTGACCCACTGCTGACCCGGTTTAAATAAAGTTTAAATCTGGGTAACAATCATAAAGCCGTTTAATTTATTCATTTATTATTATACTGCGCAGCAATGTGTGAAGTTTCTGCATTTTCCCGCACAAACACAGCGAGCTGCTTCATACAGAGAGTTGTGTATAAGCCACAAGCACATTTAATTAATTCACTGTAAATTATTTTTAAAAAAGAAGGCCGTCAACAACTGTACTGTAAAAAATGTGACTCATTCACAACTGTTGTTTGCTCCAGGGGACCAAACTGCAAATATCTCATATTAAACACATACTGAAAACATTTCATTCAGTCCAGTGAACCCGCTCACTGGGACCAAATGTAGCGGTTTAATGGTGAACCCCTCGGTGATGTTGTTGTTGTTGTTGCTGAGGTGGAGGAGAGCCACGCTTAGCGCCATAAACCAGGGGTAAACACGGGCCACTGCGAAAAATACACCCCGGTATTTAAAATATGTCCTACTATCGTACTATGCCCCAAATCCCCTATATGTAGCTGTGACCAAAATTTATTTCTGCAGTACCCCAAAATCCTCACTTAGCGTTTAATGCTACTGTCTGAGTTAATAAATATTAAATTCCTTAAAGTTTAATAATTACTGGTTTAATACTGAAAAAATATATGTATTGGTACTATATTTAATTATTATAATTTAGTGTTGTTTTTATTATTATTATTAATATTATTATTATTAATGTATTTATTGGCAACTGAATGCTAGCCTATTTCATTCTCAACTGTTACCAGGGCGTCACTGCTCTGGGGTAAATCTTGAAGCTAAGCTAATTTTATCATAGAGGGGTCAGCTCTGAGATAAATGTAGATGATAACTTTAATGCTCTGCGGTAAATATGACAGTAAATGTCTTCTGTTTTGAGGTAAATGTTGATGCTAAGCTAACTTTACTGTTCGGAGGAAACACTGAAGCTAAAGTGTGTAAAGCAACAGGGAGAATGTCACCACAGATATTTGTAGTACTTAAAGTACTGTATTTAGTTCGAAGACTGAGCAGTTAGCTACACCTCACATGATGTAAAATTTGAAAAAAATAAATAAATAATACCGCAACTTAAAATCACAAAAAATTACGTTAAATAAAATAAAGTAAAATTGATTTTTTAATCGGCTGTATGAATACATGATAATAGATTAAATTATAGTTGAAATGATCAGATTCTCTGATTTCTCTAAATCAAACTTTAAACTGTTATTTGTCTGTTTATTAGAATATTGTTTTGTTGTGGATTGCTTTAAAAATACTTATTCTACTGTTTGTTTGATGAGAAGTTGTTGGATTTAAGAATAAAATCATTAACACAAAGCAGTGCAGAAGAGGTTCGTTTTTATTTCACAGTTTCTCTTCATTTGTAAACTGAGTGGTCCATCAGCCTGTTCCTAATTCTCTCTGGTGTTGTAGGTTCTCGTGGGAACGCTCGTGCTCAGGTGTGTGAAGTGTGACCTCACACACTCCCCAGGTGTGACTCTGCTCTTATGGTCTTTGTGACACGGAACGTGCCGCGGGAACAGGACAAACGGTGATGAAGCTCCAGTCTGACGGGAATCAACGCGGCTCAGTCTGGGTGCTCAACATCGCCCCCCATCGACAGCATTAGACTGTTACTCATATGGGGCCAGTGTGCTCAGATATTGTTTGTATTTGAGCACTGATGTGTTTGTGGAAGCACATTTATCTGCACGTGGTTTTAACCTCAGACACAAAATGGTTAAATAACACCAAGGATAATTTTTTAAAATCATGTTTATTAATGTGCCCCAGCCCTCAATGTGCCAGAATAAACTGTCTATAAAGGGTCGGCCTGATGTTTTACCAGGAGTGTGTTAATGATTTGAACCATTTCTGAGAAAATGAAGCAAATATTTCCCTCACTGTGTTTATATTTAATGCAAACACAGTTTGGACTCACCATTAGATGAATATCACCACCAAACACATACCAGCACATCACAACCCGCTATAAAACAGTGAAACACTGATGGTGTGCTCTTTTCTGCTTAAATATTTGGACTTATATTTCTAACGGACCGTCCCAGATTCCCGTGGGAACGTCTGCAGCACTGTGTGAGAAGTGTGAGCACACACACTCCTGTAGGTGTAAGTCTGTTCTTATTATGATCTTTCTGACACTTCTAGTTAACACTGAACGTGCCACGAGACGAGGACAACCCCCAGGCTGGGGGGAATGGAAGAAGGTACATTTTCAGGGCCTTTACAGCGCCTCCTATCGATAGCTCAAGTTATTGGACAACAGAGGAAGCTGTTAGCTGCATTTATGAGCTCAGACTGAAGGGTCAGTTTGTCCTTTTATTAGGGATACATTCTGGGGTTGGAAAAATACTAAGCAGTTAATGCAGATATCACCCATGACGTCACACACTGTGTTGAATCCTTGTTCATCACCAACCTGTAGCAGTCCTCTCCTCCAGAGTCCATACTCCTACCTGAGCTGGTAGATTCCCGTGGGAAAGTCCGCAGTGCTGTGTGTAAAATGAGTGTGAGAACACACACTCTCCAGGTGTAAATCTGCTCTGGATCTTTCTGACACCGGTACAAAGAGTGTGCCACGAGAAGACAACAAATGGAGATGAAGCTCCAGT
>NC_089801.1:17712413-17727413 GCF_029633855.1 Hoplias malabaricus | reverse complement strand
AGCTTCAGGAGACTCCGGGAGGCGCGAGGCCGCGTTCATATGCAAATGAGGGCGCGCTTTGTAACTCAATGTGGAGGCACGTGGAGAATTTAGCTTAGGGCATTTTTATGCGTAAAGTTGCCGGGGATTTCCTCGCGTGCTGTTATTTACAGGTAAACAAACCGAACACATTTCGCGTAGTGGGTCTTTAATCCACACCTTTGTGTCTGGAGCTTGTTTGTTTGTTCCCCACGGCCTTGTGTGTGTGTGTGTGTGTGTGTTTGGTGGTGGTGGGGTGGGGGGTGGTTGGCGGGGGATGAATGGCGCAAAGCGTCTCCTTTTGTTTCACGCGCCCAGCATTTGTCCTACAAGCGGCGCGAGGCGCACGAGGGCCATTAACACCTCTCTCTCTCTCTCACACACACACACACCACACACACACACTTAACACTCACGCACGTGCCTACGGAAGTCGGGGCGCCAAGGAGCGCGTGCCAATATCTTTGATCTCTGTATTTTCCCAGGAGAACACCCTTAAACACCAGTCTAATGGTCTAATACCCAGTTTAATATTTATATGTCCGATCTAATGCATGAGTCTCAAACTAATACCCAATCTAACTGTCTAATGCCCAGTTTAATGCTCGGTCTAATAATCTAATACCCTGTATAATACCTAATACCTGGGCTAATACTTAGTCTAATATTCTAATCTCAGTCCAATACCTCGTCTAATCCACAGACTGATGAAAGGCTGGTTAGTTCTCAGGTTGATTTATGAGCTCATAACTCTCTCTACACACACACACACACACACACACACACACACACAGTGACCTATAATCAACCTTGTGTGTGACCTATAATCAACAATCAGTGACCGAGGTGCTGCCGTAGCACAGAAATGTGGCTAATATTAAACTTAAAGAACTTCCACTGATGAGATAGAACCATCAGGGCCCTGGAGTAGAACCTGCAGCGTCAGTGACACTCACTGATTCAGTTCTGGAGCCCACCAACCCACACACTGTGAAACAAGCCCCCCAGTCAGTTTACTGTCCGCTGCCTGAGTCTAAAAACACATGATAAAACGAATCGTTCTGATTCTGCTCCCCTTCTGACGTCAAATGCAAGGACTGTAGAATGGCCCCGCCCCCTCGTCTGAGTCTGTCCAATCACAGCTCTGGACCCGTGTTTATATGAGAGCGCAAAGACGAGGTTAAATGCAGCAAAATGTGTATAGAGGAATAAAAGCACTGAGTAAAAACAGGGAAAACTAGAACGGAGAAGAAAGAGAAGCAAGTGAAAACAGCTAAAAAACACAGGGGAGAACACTGCTGTGGGGCTCGTGGGGTATCAGTGACTGAGCTTTAGGAGTTAAGGGATCCAGAAAATTTGCTTTACTGCAGACACACTACACACTGCCTTGACTCTTGATTGGCCAGTAAGACACTCTTGGGGGCGTGCCCAAGTGACATCACAGCCCCCAAGCCTTTAAACACCCTGAGCAGCTCCTCTCAGACAGCACACACCTTTGACACTTCAGTGAGAGACCTTCTGCTGTGGACCTAATGACCGGAGACCTGTGGACTACTGCTGCTGTCAGGAGCCTGGAGCAGAGCCAGGGACCCAGAATGGACAGAAAGGTATGTGTTTTATAAAATAATCATAGTACAGCTGTGTAAAGCTTTAGAGAGAGGCCCTGATCTCACAGGAGAGACTGAGGCATTCCTTCAGTAATTTAAAGTCATGTTTATGGTTATAAAGTTATAGACTCTTAGTCAGATCTCTGAATATTAGGCCTTTGTTAGAATTGGTTACTGATCCACACTCACATATTTACACACAATTTAAACTGCATTTATATTGTACACTGAATATAAACTGCATTTACATTTACACTGTACACTGAATTTAAACTGCGTTTACACTGTACACTGAATTTAAACTGAATTAACACTGAATTTAAACTGCGTTTATATTTAATTCACATTATATTTATGCTGAAATCACATTGTATTTACATAGAATTGTCACTGTATTTATACATGTTGTAAATGTAACATGGGGCTGCTGATCATAGCCCCATGTGTTTAAAAAAAAACTGAGAAAATAAATTTAAATAAACCCAAATAAAATTTTTGATTCATGATTTATTTACTGCATCTTTTTACCTGCTCCTCACTCCCCACAGTCTCTGAAGAGTTACTAATGTTAATCTCTCTCTCTCTGTCTCTGTGTGTGTGTGTGTGTGTGTGAGCAGCTGTTAAAGCCTCAGGTAGAGCGAAGGAGGAGAGAGAGGATGAACAGGAGTCTTGAGAGTCTGAGAAATTTACTCCTCCCGGGCCCTGAGGTGAGACACCGTAACTTTACCTTTAATACACTGATCAAAATATTAAAACCAGCTCCTTGTCTCTACACCCAGTGTTCCCTCTCCCAGCTCCACTGTCCACTCCGGTCACCCTGTAGTTCAACACTTACACACTGTAGTCCATCTCCTCTCCCCCTGTTCCTCAGCGCTCAGGACCCCCACAGAGCAGGTGTGATGTGGTGGTGGATCATTCTCAGCGCTGCAGTGACACTGGTGTGAGTGGATCAGACACAGCAGTGCTGCTGACCCCTCAGTGTCACTGCTGGACTGAGAACAGTCCACCGACCAAAAACATCCTCTAACAGAGTGGACAGTGAGCGGAGACAGGATTTAAAACTGTGTCACTGCTGTGTCTGATCCACCTGTCCATCAGTGTATATTAAGTGTCTGTAAGGCTGAACCCCCTCTTTGTCTCCTCTAGGCTGCTTCTCAGAGGCGAGTGGAGAAGGCTGAGATCCTAGAGAACACCGTTGTATTCCTGCGAAGCGCAGTGGCACAAAAAACTCGAGAAGGACCCAAGGCCGGTTCTGAGGGGGATCAGTACTTGGACGGCTTCTCTGCGTGTTTACACAAGGCCGCTTGGTTCTTACAGACGGAGGGTGAGTCCCGGGGGCTCCGGGCTTCTTTACCCTCAGCTCTGTACCAGCACATGAGCCGGCTGAATGTTTCCATGGCAACCACATCTTGGACCCGTATCCCTCGCAAGGCTGGCATCCATGAGAAGAGCCAGCGTGGAGAAGGGTCTAATAGGAGGTGTACGCACCTCTCACAGCCGTACGTTGTCCCTCAGAGAGACACACGTCCTCGCGACCTCCTGCGTTGCCATGGAAACCCACACACAACCTCGCAACCTCCTTCCAGGCAGGAGAGCTCGGGGCAGCAGGGGGTTTGGAGGCCGTGGCCTTGAGCCTGGACTTGTGTAAAAGGACTTGTTATTTACCTAATGTTATTTACCGGGGCTTGTGTAATAATTAGAGAAGTGATTATATTGTTAATAATCATAATAATAATATGCAGTTTACTGGTTGTAAACAACAACACCTGATACCTCCTGACAGCAGAACGGATATAGGCTCGTGTTTAGAAAAACTGCATGACTATGACTGTATAAAAGTGTAAATAATGTATAAACAAGGACACATAGTGTCTGATGCGAAGCACTGTATAGCACCCCCTTGTGGAGGAGTTCCTAAAAGCGAGTGAGTATGTGAGTGAGTACGCGAGTGAGTGAGTGAGCAAGTGAGAGAGAAAATGAGTGTGTAAGTGAGTTACAAGTAGGGCTGGACGATATGGCCATAATATATTTCTTAATAATTTAGATACAACATAAAAGCAGCTGAAAAACTGCCAAAACACCTTTAGGCATAAACCTCCAGCCTTTCTCAATATTAATATGTTCTATACTTCTATACTGAGGGAAGTGAACTGACGGCAGCGCCCTCTAATGACCGTCAGTCAGTGACAGGTGCTTTGAATATTTATATCGAAATATTGAAAATTGTTATTGAAACACCAATATTGTGATATATATTGATATTGAATTATCGTCCAGCCCTGATTACAAACCAGTTCCATGACACAGCCTGCACAAGGGGGTCCACAAGGTTGAAACTGGGCAATGAGTTGGACCCGGGTGGGCCGCTTGTGTCCGACAAAGGTGGGTCCCTCTGTATGGGTTGGGTGATGACCCCTGGGCCCGCGCTGGCTGGGGAGGTGCTTCGCGTCTAAAACTGAGACAGGGATTGAGATGTTTGTTCTCCTCTCCACTGACCTGCTCCGATGATATTTATCTATTTTGCACATTAATTTATTCCTCATTCCCTTTTGTTTCTTTCTTATTGCCTTTGATGTCCTCAGCTGTATAGTTGTTAAAGCTGAACGCACAAATAAATACATTCCATTCCCAGAGGTTCCAGCTGTTCTCCTTTGTTTTCACTTCAAAAGCCCTTGTCCTTTTCTTATGTGTGTGTGTGTGTCGGTCACCGCCGCACGCGCCACAGCCCCGGTTCACACCTGCGCGTGCTCCCCTGCCTCCACCCCCCCACCGCACACACCTCACACCTTCACACCTTTCGCCTCGTCTTCTCGCGCCTCCAGATCAAAGGGTCGGCGGCTCGGCTCGTGCTGCTTCAGAATCAAAGCGCGGCGGGAGGGGGACACGAGCCCGGGATCAAAGAAAGAACCGAATGGTTCCGTTCACACCTTCACGCGCAGCAGCTGCTCAGGCACGAGCCCCTCGCATCCGCTGCAGGCGCGATTTGTGTCGTCAGACTTCCCACACACACCTAAGTTAAAGTGTAGCCCCGGTCTCACCACAGATGCTCCGCCCACAGGTTCACAGAGAGTCTGATACCTTCAGTGATTTAAAGGGAACGTCGACTGAGGGGAATAAGCGCCACATCTTTTAAGGTGGAGCGGTGTGTGTGAGTAAGGTGAAATCACAGTCGCTTCTTACTCACACACACCGCCCCACATTAAAAGATACAGTCACTTCTTACACACACTGCTCCACCTTAAAAGATAGTCACTTCTTACTCACACACACTGCTCCACCTTAAAAAATAGTCACTTCTTACTCACACACACCGCTCCACATTAAAAGATAGTCACTTCTTACTCACACACACTGCTCCACCTTAAAAAATAGTCACTTCTTACTCACACACACTGCTCCACCTTAAAAGATAGTCACTTCTTACTCACACACACCGCTCCACATTAAAAGATACAGTCATTATTCCCCTAAAATACACAGTTCCTCCTTAAAAGACGTTGTGTTTCTGAACATAAACAAACGAGAGAGAACAGCGTTTCCCCTCAGTTGTAGATGTCCCCTTATAATCTCACCCCACTGTCAGGATCCTGGCAGCTGTATTGTGTTTTTCCTAAATCTAACACCAGTCCCAACCCTAGTCCTTACATTTAAACCTGTCAATTAGTGATTTTAGACATTAGTGATGTCTGTTACTAAAACAGTGTTTGATCTCCACCTCTCTCTCTCTCTCTCTCTCTCTCTCTCTCTCTCTCTCACACACACACACACACACACACACACACAAACAATAACAAAGTTTATTTTACTCATTTTACTGTACCCAGTGTAGATCTGTTTACTTTAGAAGAGCTATTAATTTTGGTCACAAGGCGGCGCCAAATCTCCGTAATAAAACCTGTGCTCTGCTGTTAATCGGTCAGCAGAGGGCAGTAGTGAGCGACAGAGAGATGTGGCGGACGGTTGTGTGCTGGAGACCGCACAAAAGACATCATAGCCTTTTATTCTATTTAACCACGACGAACCAGTGCACTGCATCATTTAGGAAACTTCACCAGCAAACACCGGCCTTCAACATTCAACTTCCTGCTTCAGAACTCGTCTCGCTCATGTCTCACCTGTACACACTCACACACACACACACACACCTGGGAGGAGGCTGTGATTGTTTGTAAAGAGCATAAAAGAGACAGGATGTTTCATAAATTTTGCAATAAATACATTTCTTTTGTGACCTTTTTTCCCCTGGTGTTTCTCATTGTTTTGCTACATTCTCCATTAAATGGGTCTCGTGTGTGTTACGTACAGACACGTCGTAGTGTAAATGATGATTTGGGACAAAGAACCTTACACTTACAAAAAATCTATTTTCCACACCCTCATATGCCTTTGTATGTGCAGCATGGCCTCATTAAACACAAGCACACATCTCCACGTGTGATGGCAGTGTTGTGAGTGTGTCAGTGTTTATTTGAGGTTCTGTAGGCGCTTGGCCGGAGATTTCTGGCTTTTTGACAAAGTAATAAACTCTTTTCAGTTTGTGTTTAGAGTTTTAATAAATGGAGAAAACTGTAAAGTTATTTTATAGAAGGTCGCCCCCTTGTGGCGACCCGCTCTGTGGCGCAGAAACGGGTTCATTCAGGGATGACAAAGAAGCTTGATTCTTCACCTGATTTGATCTGCACTAAAAAGCAATAATAAATAATAATAATCATATCATTGTTTACTACTTTCTGTTTGTTATAAACAACTGATCGCAGCTTTAAAAGAGCAAACTGCTCAGAACGAGGCTGAAGAGGGGCCTTTGTATAAAGAGCACGTCTCACACGTGTCCACAGCGTGACTTTGTGTTTCTTTTCAGCTTCACACACATTTAAACACACACACACACACACACACACACACACACACACACACACACACCGGCACTCGGCCTTGCCCCACACTTCCCCTGTGATTGGACAAAAAAAAGAGAACAGAAAGAGGAGAAAGAAAGAGGCGTGGGGCGTGGGGGGAGACAGAGGGCTCTTCAAAAACACTCTCCCTCTCTCTCTCACTATTCTTGTGCTAATGTAGGGCCCCGGGCCCCCGGCCACCATCTGCCCTCACTCGCCCAGAGAGAGAGAGAGAGAGAGAGAGAGAGAGAGAGAGAGAGAGAGAGAGAGAGAGAGAGAGAGAAGGCTGGGGCTCATAATGCCAGACAGACGCTCAACACTTTTGTTCCCGAGAGACTGAGCAAAACAAGGAAAACCTGCCTCACCCCCTCCCCACCCCCAACCACATACACACACCCCAACACACCACGGGGCAATCAAAAACAACAACACAAGGATGTGACGAGAGAGAGAGAGAGAGAGAGAGAGAGAGAGAGAGAGAGAGAGAGAGACTCTTATTGCACATAATGTATTTGGGGCAAACTCATTTATTTGGGTCTCTAGGCCCCCAACACTGGTGTGTGGAACAGTGGAACTTTGTTCTCTGGAGTGATGGGGTTCCTCTGGTGTATGGAACAGTGGAACTGTGTTCTCTGGAGTGACGGGGTTCCTCTGGTGTGTGGAACAGTGGAACTGTGTTCTCTGGAGTGATGGGGTTCCTCTGGTGTGTGGAACAGTGGAACTTTGTTCTCTGGAGTGATGGGGTTCCTCTGGTGTATGGAACAGTGGAACTGTGTTCTCTGGAGTGATGGAGTTCCTCTGGTGTGTGGAACAGTGGAACTGTGTTCTTTGGAGTGATGGGGTTCCTCTGGTGTGTGGAACAGTTGAACTGTGTTCTCTGGAGTGATGGGGTTCCTCTGGTGTGTGGAACAGTGGAACTGTGTTCTCTGGAGTGATGGAGTTCCTCTGGTGTGTGGAACAGTGGAACTGTGTTCTCTGGAGTGATGGAGTTCCTCTGGTGTGTGGAACAGTGGAACTGTGTTCTCTGGAGTGATGGGGTTCCTCTGGTGTGTGGAACAGTGGAACTGTGTACTCTGGAGTGATGGACTTCCTCTGGTGTGTGGAACAGTGGAACTGTGTTCTCTGGAGTGATGGGGTTCCACTGGTGTGTGGAACAGTGGATCTGTGTTCTCTGGAGTGATGGAGTTCCTCTGGTGTGTGGAACAGTGGAACTGTGTTCTCTGGAGGGATGGGGTTGCTCTGGTGTGTGGAACAGTGGAACTGTGTTCTCTGGAGCGATAGAGAGAGAGAGAGAGAGAGAGAGAGAGAAAGAGAGAGGGAGAGAGAGAGAGAGAGAGAGAGAGAGAGAGAAAGGAGAAGGTGTGGCAGTGGGGTGAGACTGAAACAAACCTGTTTTTCTCTCTCATAAAACATCCATCCCCTTTATCCCTCCATCCCTCTCTCCACAGGCAGGAGGACACACTCCTTTCTTCTCTACAGTGGAACGAGGGATGTTTGCTTTTATTCTGGGATGGGTTTCTGATCTCCATCAAGCTGTGAGAGAGAAAGAAAGAAAGAGAAAGAGAAAAGGAAGAATATTCAGTGTGCAGGTGCAGCAATGAACACACCCAAAGACACACACACACACACACACACACACACACAGAATCATTCACAATAGGCCCAGCTGTCAGGGGCAAGACTCCCCCACCCCAAGGCCAAAGCTTCACCTGATTGGTCCATGTCTCTAGGCCCTGTGCTCTGATTGGCTGCCTCTTTAAATTTATGTGTGAGCGGACGCAACAAGCAGTAATTAATATTGACCCAGAGGCTGCTTCTGGGAGAGGGAGAGAGAGAGAGAGAGAGAGAGAGAGAGAGAGAGAGAGATGGATGGATGGATGGATGGATGATGTCAGAATGTGGTACAATGAGTAGCCAAGGGTTCTTGAATGCAAATGTTTTGTGTGTGTGTAGTGTGTGTTTAGAGTGTTTGTAGTGTGTGTTTAGAATGTGTAGTGTGTGTGTAGTGTGTGTATATAGGGGGTGTAATGTGTGTAGTGTGTGTTTACAGTGTGTGTAGTGTATGTTTAGAGTGTGCAGTGTGTGTTTACAGTGTGTGTAGTGTGTGTTTAGAATGTGTAGTATGTGTAAGTAGGGTGTGTAGTGTGTGTTTAGAATGTGTAGTGTGTGTGTTTAGAGTGCGTAGTGTGTGTGTAGTGTATAGTGTGTGTTTGTAGAGTGCGTGTATGTATTGTGTAGTGTGTGTTGGAGAGTGTGTGTAGTGTGTGTTTAGAGTGATTGTAGTGTGTGTTTAGAATGTGTAGTGTGTGTATGTAAGGGGTGTAATGTCTGTAGTGTGTGTTTAGAGTGTGCAGTGTGTGTTTACAGTGTGTGTAGTGTGTGTTTAGAGTGTGCAGTGTGTGTTTACAGTGTGTGTAGTGTGTGTTTAGAATATGGAGTGTGTGTATATAGGGTGTGTGTGTGTTTAGAGTGTGTAGTGTGTGTGTAGTGTATAGTGTGTGTTTGTAGAGTGCGTGTATGTATTGTGTAGTGTGTGTTGGAGAGTGTGTGTAGTGTGTGTTTAGGATGTGTAGTGTGTGTAGTGTGTGTTTAGAATGTGTAGTGTGTGTTTAGAGTGTTTGTAGTGTGTGTTTAGAATGTGTAGTGTGTGTATGTAGGGGGTTTAATGTGTCTAGTGTATGTTTGTAGGGTGTGTAGTGTGTGTTTACAGTGTGTGTAGTGTGTGTTTGTAGAGTTCGTGTATGTATTGTGTAGTGTGTGTTGGAGAGTGTGTGTAGTGTGTGTTTAGGATGTGTAGTGTGTGTAGTGTGTGTTTAGAATGTGTAGTGTGTGTTTAGAGTGTTTGTAGTGTGTGTTTAGAATGTGTAGTGTGTGTATGTAGGGGGTTTAATGTGTCTAGTGTATGTTTACAGTGTGTGTAGTGTGTGTTTACAGTGTGTGTAGTGTGTGTTTAGAGTGTGAAGTGTGTGTTTACAGTGTGTGTAGTGTGTGTTTAGAATGTGTAGTATGTGTGTATATAGGGTGTGTGTGTTTAGAGTGTGTAGTGTGCCTTTAGAGTGTGTAGTGTGTGTGTAGTGTATAGTGTGTGTTTGTAGAGTGCGTGTATGTATTGTGTAGTGTGTGTTGGAGAGTGTGTGTGTGTATTGTGTAGTGTGTGTTTAGAGTGTGTAGTGTGTATGTACAGTGTTAAGTGTGCGTTTAGAGTGTGCAATGTTTGTTTAGATTGTGTAGTGTGTGTGTGTAGTGTATAGTGAGTGTTTGTAGAGTGTGTGTGTGCTGTGTAATGTGTGTTTGTAGAGTGTGTAGTGTGTGTTTAGAGTGCGTAGTGTGTGTGTAGTGTATAGTGTGTGTTTGTATAGTGTTTAGTGTGTGTTTAGAGTGCGTAGTGTGTGTGTAGTGTATAGTGTGTGTTTGTAGAGTGTTTAGTGTGTGTTTAGAGTGCGTAGTGTGTGTGTAGTGTATAGTGTGTGTTTGTAGAGTGTTTAGTGTGTGTTTGAGAGTGTGTGTAGTGTGCGTTTAGAGTGTGTAGTGTGTGTTGGAGAGTGTGTAATGTGTGTTTAGAGTGTGTAGTGTGTGTTTAGGGTGTGTAGTGTATAGTGTGTATTTGTAGAGTGTTTAGTGTGTGTGTTGGAGAGTGTATGTAGTGTGCATTTAGAGTGTGTAGTGTGTATTGTGTAGTGTGTGTTTAGAGTGCACAGTGTGGGTTTAGAGTGTGTAGTGTGTGTTTAGAGTGTGTAGTGTGTGTGTAGTGTATACTGTGTGTTTGTAGAGTGTTTAGTGTGTGTGTTGGAGAGTGTGTGTAGTGTGCTTTTAGAGTGTGTAGTGTGTGTGTGTGTGTGAATGTGTGTGTGTTTGTGTGTATTGTGTAGTGTGTGTGTTGGAGAGTGTGTGTAGTGTGCATTTAGAGTGTGTAGTGTGTGTGTGTGTGTGTGTGTGTATTGTGTAGTGTGTGTTGGAGAGTGAATAGTGTGTGTTTAGAGTGTGTAGTGTGTGTGTAGTGTATAGTGTGTATTTGTGGAGTGTTTAGTGTGTGTGTTGGAGAGTGTGTGTAGTGTGCGTTTAGAGTGTGTAGTGTATGTGTTCATTGTGTAATGTGTGTTGGAGAGTGTATAGTGTGTGTGTGGTGTATAGTGTGAGCTTGTAGAGTGTGTAGTGTGTGTTTGTAGAGTGTGTAGTGTGTGTGTGTAGAGTTTAGTGTGAGTTTGTAGAGTGTGTAGTGTATAGTGTGTGTTTGTAGAGTGTGTAGTGTGTGTTTGTAGAGTGTGTAGTGTGTGTGTGTGTAGAGTTTAGTGTGAGTTTGTAGAGTGTGTAGTGTGTGTTTGTAGAGTGTGTAGTGTGTGTGTGTAGTGTATAGTGTGTGCTTGTAGAGTGTGTAGTGTGTGTTTGTAGAGTGTGTAGTGTGTGTGTGTAGAGTTTAGTGTGAGTTTGTAGAGTGTGTAGTGTATAGTGTGTGTTTGTAGAGTGTGTAGTGTGTGTGTGTGTAGAGTTTAGTGTGAGTTTGTAGAGTGTGCAGTGGGTGTTTGTAGAGTGTGTAGTGTGTGTGTGTAGAGTTTAGTGTGAGTTTGTAGAGTGTGTAGTGTATAGTGTGTGTTTGTAGAGTGTGTAGTGTGTGTGTGTAGTGTATAGTGTGAGCTTGCAGAGTGTGTAGTGTGTGTTTGTAGAGTGTGTAGTGTGTGTGTGTAGAGTTTAGTGTGTGTTTGTAGAGTGTGTAGTGTATAGTGTGTGTTTGTAGAGTGTGTAGTGTGTGTGTGTGTAGAGTTTAGTGTGAGTTTGTAGAGTGTGCAGTGGGTGTTTGTAGAGTGTGTAGTGTGTGTGTGTAGTGTATAGTGTGAGTTTGTAGAGTGTGTAGTGTGTGTGTATTGTGTAGTGTGTTTGTAGAGTGTGTAGTGTATAGTGTGTGTTTGTAGAGTGTGTAGTGTGTGTGTATTGTGTAGTGTGTTTGTAGAGTGTGTAGTGTATAGTGTGTGTTTGTAGAGTGTGTAGTGTGTGTGTATTGTGTAGTGTGTGTTTGTAGTGTTTGTGTATTGTGTAGTGTGTGTTTGTAGAGTGTGTTGTGTGTGTGTGTGTGTGTGTGTGTGTGTGTAGTGTATAGTGTGTGTTTGTAGAGTGTGTAGTGTGTGTGTGTTTGTAGAGTGTGTGTGTGTGTGTGTGTGTGTGTGTGTGTAGTGTATAGTGTGTGTTTGTAGAGTGTGTAGTGTGTGTTTGTAGAGTGTGTGTGTGTGTGTGTGTGTGTGTGTGTAGTGTATAGTGTGTGTTTGTAGAGTGTGTAGTGTGTGTTTGTAGAGTGTGTGTAGTCTGTGAGTTGCAAGGAAACAAACAAACACAGTCTCTTTGCTAAAACTAGTTGTAGGAGCCAGAAATAAGTTTTGATATTTTGTTCATATTTGTGTTTGCTGGTTTGTGAGTGTGCACCCTCTATAGGTGATGGGTGCTCCCCTATAAATTAGGGAATAAGGTGCATGGAGGAGGGCAGACCAGCGATACCGCCATTGACCTCAGATGGGACACAGGTGGTGTGTGTAGTGTGTGTATGTAGGGGGTGTAATGTGTGTAGTGTGTGTTTAGAATGTGTAGTGTGTGTTTGTAGGGTGTGTAGTGTGTGTTTACAGTGTGTGTAGTGTGTACTACTGCATCTTTATTTTGTATTTCTATTTATTTGTAATACAATTACTAGCAATGTTCTGCATTAAACTCTCTCCTTAAATTCATTGAATCCCAACTGCGAGTCTGACTCTGAATCTGTCCTCTCCTGCGTGGTAAAGACAATTAAAAGTGGAAACAAGGTGTTATAGGACGAACTTGAACTGTTTTTACCACTACACTAGTGAAAATGTTTCTCTGTGTAGAACCAATCCCAAAGGGAGACTTTGTTTTCATTGACTGTTGTGTGCATTTGAAGCTGTCACTAATCACCTTCAATTCTTAGAACCTTTATGAATGAACACAATGATCTGTAGCGTTTAGCATGTGGCTGTATTTGAGTCGTCAGTAATCACTGTTCATTCATAAACACTGTGTACGGAGCTGTAGAACCACAGATCACTCCCAGAGAGCGAGAGTCAGCTGGAGGTTCATTAAACACAACACGTGAATTGAGGTCAAAATCAGAAGAAATATTCCACAACCCAGAAATCAGCACAGAGAGATAAACACGTCCAAACAGAGTCCATCAGACAAGGAAAACAAAACCGCAGCCTGTTTAAAAAATACAGCTGTTTCAGAATTACAGAAATCACTCAAACTATCCCCCGCAACCATGTAGACAACACAGAGCTTAAAGGAACATTCTGTAATATTTTTACCTTAAAATTACAGCTTCAAAATAATTGTGATGCTTCACTGACCTATAACTGAGAGAACAGAGCCTCAGTCATTGCTACTCTGGACTCAGCACTGCAGAAACTGCACTGTGTAACATTTGGAAGAGGGTAGGAACCACCTCTCCTTGTGACTGTCTGTGAGGAATTGATGTGTTCTCCCTGTGTCCGCGTGGGTTTCCTCCGGGTGCTCCGGTTTCCTCCCACAGTCCAAAAACACACGTTGGTAGGTGGATTGGCGACTCAAAAGTGTCCGTAGGTGTGAGTGTGTGAGTGAATGGGTGTGTGTATCTGTGTTGCCCTGTGAAGGACTGGCGCCCCCTCCAGGGTGTATTCCCGCCTTGCGCCCAATGATTCCGGGTAGGCTCTGGATCCACTGCGACCCTGAACTGGATAAGTCTTACAGATAATGAATGAATGAATGAATAGGAACCACCTCTTCCCTTCCACTCCCTACTAATTTCAGTAGAGTGATGTAAAAGTTAATTGCATTAGGGGGAGCCTCAGGAGCAGAAAAAACCCCAAACCTTTCGTAGTGTTTGAGTAAACAACTATGTAATGCACAAGTGTCCTGTGCCATTGTGAGTTTATACTTGTGCACTGGGGTCTGTGTCGCTCTGCAATTACACCGCCAAACCACTAGGGCTGACTTTCAGACGTTCAACCCTCTGTAGTACACAGTGTAGTGGGGAAGTGGTGTAACTTTTACGGATCTTTAAAGTGCACTATTAAGGGAGTGAAGTGTATTGTGGTCTGCGTTTACGGGATGAGTTACATTTCTGGAGAGGTTTAACACTGAAGCATTAATTGGGTTTAATACTCAGGAGACAGTGGCCTCTGTTGGCTTGGAGGGGCAGCATCTGGCTGTATGTCATAGTTAATATAACATCATTGTATTTAATCTTTGGCCGTTTCTGCTGTGTTCAGTGTCAGACTCATTAATGACAGCCCTCTTTTCCACTCACTCTTACACACACACACACACACACACAGTCTGCAGGGTGCTGTGCTACAGTGGCCCTCCCCCTCCCCCTCCCCCTCCCCCACAGACCTGACTGAGACCGCTCCAGTAATGCAGTCATGCTGCAAATGTCACACCTGACAATGACACACACTCACACACTCACACACACACTCTGGAGGCTATGCTAATGTATAATGCAGGACAGAGCTGTGAGACGCCGACCAAATCCAACACACAGTCTAAAGTGTTCAGACGTCAGAACTGTGTCCCCATTTACCGCAGCAACAGTGTCTTACACCCCACACAGGGACATAGCTGTGAGGATCTGATGGAGCTCAGCTTCATCATCATCAGTGAGGGTCAGGGGCTGGTGTTGGGGATTAGTTCTGGATCAAACTCACCACTCCAACTCACCCCAGAGGAACTCCATCACTCCAGAGAACACAGTTCCACTGTTCCACACACCAGAGGAACCCCATCACTCCAGAGAACACAGTTCCACTGTTCCACACACCAGAGGAACCCCATCACTCCAGAGAACACAGTTCCACTGTTCCACACACCAGAGGAACCCCATCACTCCAGAGAACAAAGTTCCACTGTTCCACACACCAGAGGAACCCCATCACTCCAGAGAACACAGTTCCACTGTTCCACACACCAGAGGAACCCCATCACTCCAGAGAACACAGTTCCACTGTTCCACACACCAGAGGAACCCCATCACTCCAGAGAACACAGTTCCACTGTTCCACACACCAGAGGAACCCCATCACTCCAGAGAACACAGTTCCACTGTTCCACACACCAGAGGAACCCCATCACTCCAGAGAACACAGTTCCACTGTTCCACACACCAGAGGAACCCCATCACTCCAGAGAACACAGTTCCACTGTTCCACACACCAGAGGAACCCCATCACTCCAGAGAACACAGTTCCACTGTTCCACACACCAGAGGAACCCCATCACTCCAGAGAACACAGTTCCACTGTTCCACACACCAGAGGAACCCCATCACTCCAGAGAACACAGTTCCACTGTTCCACACCCCAGAGGAACTCCATCACTCCAGAGAACACAGTTCCACTGTTCCACACGCTGTGGTATGATAATAAATGTAAAAGATATATAAATATAAACGGAGATACAATTCATTACATAAAACTCAAAAGCAACAGTGTCTGAGAAACACACACACA
>NC_089801.1:17699913-17707413 GCF_029633855.1 Hoplias malabaricus | reverse complement strand
TCACACATTCACCCAGTCAACCACACACACTCACACATATGGACAGTTTCACACACTCACTCACACACTTACTGAGTCACTCATACATTCACCCAGTCACTCACACACTCACACCTGTGAATAGTTCCTCACAAGTTCGACCAGTCACTCACAAAGTCACCCAATCACCCACACACACTCACACGTGGACAGTCACCCAGTCACACACTCACCCAGTCACTCACACCTGTGGACTGTCTCACACACTCACCTCCTCACTCAGACATTGACTGGATTATGAAGAGATGTGTGAATGACTGGGTGAGTGTGAATGAGTGAGATACTGAATTACTGAACTCCTTTAAATTCTGAGACTCTGAAATGTGGGTGGAGTTGTCCTGTAGCTTTCAGTTCGCCGCTGACCGAAAAAAAAGCCTCCTCCCGCGTGGAATCGGAGCGCACGCGCGGGCGTGAACCGCAGGATCGCGCGAGTCCGGCCCGCTGCCCTCATTAGCATGCAGCCTCTCGGCGGTGACGTCACGCGCCTGGGAACAGCGGGCAGGCGGCGGCTAAGGGGAGCACAGCGCTGAGAATGGAACAGATATAGGACACACACTTTTACACACACATTCTCTCTCTCTCTAACACACACACCCTTGTATACGTTCACACACACACGCTCGCGCGCACGAGGATGCCCACACGGAGGACCGGACGCGCGCGGACACACAATGTCAGCGTATGCTTCAGGTACGAAGCTCCCTGTCTGCTTCTCTGGGGGAGGTGGAGGTGGAGGAGAAAGAGGGAAGGAGGGAGGGAGAGAAGGAGAGCGAGAGATGGAGGGAGCTAGAGAAGGAGGAGAGAAAGAAAAGCGAGGGCTCGCGTTCGTGCTGCTGCTTTTATCGCGGTAATTTTCCCCCGCTGTTGTCCCGGATGAAGACTGGAGATGAAGAAAGAGGGAATGAGGAAAGGGAGAGGGAGAGAGAAAGAAGGGAGGGAGGGATGATTCGGAAAGAGGTAGAGAAGGATGGATGGAAGGAAAAGAGGAAAAAAACGAGGGGTCGCGTTTGTATTTTTCGTTTTAATTTCCCTATTCGTTTGTCGTAGGCCTCGCTGAAGACAGAGACGACGGCAGGGAGGGGGAGAAGGGGGGGTGAGGACAGAAGGATGGGTGAAGAGAGAAGGATGGAGGGACGAGGGAGGTAGAGAAGGAGCAATAAAAGAGAGGAGACGAGGGTCGTTGATTGTTATTTTCTTAGTGTTAGCGTTTGTCTTGCACGGAGATAAGGAGAGAAAGAAAAGGAGGGATGAGACGAGAGAGGGAGGGAGATGGAGGGGTGAAGGGAGGGAGAGAAAGGGGACTAGAAGGAGGAGAGGAAAAAGGAGAGGGCTAGTGTTTGTGGTTGTTGTTTTATTTTGCTCGTTTTTCTCATGTTTGAGGAAGAGAGGAATAGGGGGATGGTGAAAGATGGAGGGATGGATGGAGCGATGGAGGGGGGAGGCAGCTGTGTTGGTGTGTTACGAGGCTCCCTCTTGGCCTGCTTCTAATCCAAATGTCCCGTTCCACCTTAAATGGTGTAGCAGCTGGTGCATTATTTAAGGTGGAATGGAAAATTCTAATGAGGAGATGCATAAAGCCCCTCTGTAGTGAGCACAGAGCAGAGCTGTGTTCACTGGGTTTTCTTAGCGTCCCTGAGCTGAGGAGATGCAGGGGTGTGTAGAGATGTGTAGAAGGAGGGATGAATGAACAGATGGATGGATAAATAGAAGGATAGATAAATGGATGGATGGATAGATACTAGCTCTTTGTTAGCTTCTAGCTTGGGCCTTTCACCGGCTGCGTTTTCCTTTTTTTTCTTTTTTTTCTTCATGAGATGATTGATTTTTTTCCCTCTGTGTGCAGCCGGCGCAGGCGCAGACACAGCACTGAGACTACATCTGAGTTCAGAACTGAGACTGAGACTAAGACTGAGGCTATGTCTCCAATTCCCTTCAGAACCAATTAACAGTTTCTTAATTCATCTTCATTCCGAGACTCTGGACTTCAAAGTGAGACTGAGATTTCCTCTGATCTTTCTGATTCTGATTCTGATCCTGATTCTGAGACAGAGCCCAAGACTAAAACTAAGACTAAGACTAAATCTGAACCGGCGTCTGCAGCTTCCTTCAGGATCAATAGAGTTATATTTTATCTTAAATCTCGGACAGAGGCTGGTTCTTAGATTCAGACTAAGAATGAGACTAAGACTGACACAGGGTCTTTGTCTGAGTCTGAGACTTGAACTATGACTAAAACAGAGATTGAGACTTAATTGAGATTAAGACTAAAACAGAGTCTGATACTGAACCTGAGGCAGAGACAAGAACAGACTTGGAGATTAGACTGAGACTAGTCTTTAGAGTTACTACTTCAGAGAGAGAGAAGGAGAGTTTAAATCCAGAGTCTCAGGATTAAACCTGGACAGAGTTTGTCTACATTAAAGTACGCAGTGTCTTTGGTGCGGAGCGTGAACAGCGCCCCCCTGTGAGTAGGTTCTAAATGAGAGAGTGGCGGCACCTTATGGAGGTTTATATGATAACGTGTTAGTGAGTGAGTGTTTGAGTGTGTGAATGTGTTTGTATGTAAGTGAGTGACTGAATGAGTGTGTGAGCGAGTGATTAAGCATGTGACTATGTATATGAATGCATGAGTGAGTCTTTTAATGAGTGAATGAGTTCCAAACCAGTTCCATGAGAGAGCGATGCAGGTGTGAACACACTCAGGACGTGTTTAAACCGGATTCACTTAAAGTGGTGTAAGTGTGTGCGTCTCTTTGGAGCATACGTTGGGATGGATTCGCCTCCCCACATTCATGGGTCATGTGCGCTGTCACTCTTCCATAACCTCTGCGTCTCAGACCCCCACCTGAAGCGCTCTGTGGGATTCTGGGTCTATTCTAGCTCACTCACTCACTCATTCACTCACTCACTTACATACTTACTCATGTTTACCAGCTGCTCCACAAGGGGGTGCTATTCAGTGCTGTGCATCAGAGCCACAGTGCTGTTGACGAGTGAGAACACTGTGCCGTCTGTAAATATTATAACTATAAATTAATATGGCTTCAATTTGATTGACAGGTGGAGGTTGTTTCAATTACAGTCCTATGGGATGGGGGAGGGGAAGTGTGTGTGTGTGTGTGTGTGTGTGTGTGTGTGTGTGTGTGTGTGTGTGTGTGTGTGTGTGTGTGTGTGTGTGTGTGTGTGTGTGTGTGTGTGTGTGTGCGTGCTTCAGCGAGACAGTGATGTCTAGTCAATATACACCTTGAGGCTAAAAAACCTCATATTGTCCCACATGGCTTACACCCCCCCCACACACACACAGAAAGAAGGCTCCATTTCCCAAAAAAAAATGTCTGTGTGCATACTGGTTTTTCTAACATTATGAGGACCTCATGTCCTCAAATTCATAGGATTGTGTTTGTGTCCAAAAGAGGACCCCATACCATTTAAGTTACTGAGTTTAGGCATAGGTTTAGGATTAAGTCTTGGCTTCTGAGGCTTGGATTAGGGTTAGGTTTAGTGTAAGTGTGGTATTACATCATTAATAGAAGAGAAATGTCTATGGAAGTCCTCATAAGTATAGCTAGACAGGCGTGTGTGTGTGTGTTCAGGATGTTACAGTGCATGTCTGTTGTGTATGTGAAGATGAATACAGCAACCCTTCTCTGTGTGTGTGCGTGCAGTGTGTGTGAAGAGGCTTCAAGCATGTGCTGGAAGATAGGGGGATGGGGTACTGGAGGATTGTGGGATAGAGGAGAGAGAGGGATGAAAAGAGGAGTGTGACTCTGCATTAATGTGTCTCCATCCATCTTCCCATCTCTCCTTCCTTTCATTTCTGACATCTCTCTCCTCTCTCTCGCTCCACTCGTTCCTCGTGTCCTTCTCTTTCATCCTGCTCCTGTCTTTCTTCTCTCTGTCGCTCTCTCTCTCTTTCCTGCTCTCGGTGATTTAACATGGAGCCTCTGTCTCTTCTGCTGTTTATTTCTCAGAAGAGTAAATACTAACAATGGAGATCAACACAGACAGCTCTGATTGGTCGGCCGCTGAGGGACACGCCCCTTATCTTTCAGTGGTCAGAGGAGCAGGTCCAGATGTGGAGTTCTGAGTGGTTTCTCAGTGTGGAACAGGGTTCCTGTGTTTTGCTGAACCCTGTCTTTATCTCTTTCTGTAAACCCAGACTCTGAGGAGAAGCTGGAGCAGAACCTGAAGCTCCTCCCCCACTGCTGCTGTTAATATCAGCATCAGGAGATCACATAACCACAACACAGCCTCCGCAGGCTCCACCCACTTTCAGGGTTCTGTTCTGAGATCAGAAATTCTGGTTCTGGACAAGAGTGCGAAGATTGGGTTCTGGTTCGTTTTGGATGTGTTGGCACATCAGGGAGTGTCCCTCGTGTGTCTGAGGGATCTAGTGCACGTCCCTGTCCATCAGGTCTGCTCCATGGTCTTAAAGTAACACTTGGTAGTATTTTTACCTTAAATATTACAGCTTCAAAATCATTGTGATGCTCCTCTGGGCTGTACCAGGGAGAGCAGAGTATCTATCGCTGCTACTTCAGGCTCAGCACTGTGGAAATTACACTTTGTAATTTTTAGAGGAGGGTAGGAAACCAGTCGTGGTTTCCAGCGTGGTCAGATCCCGGTTTCAGAAGGAGAACCTCCACAGCCGAGTCTGGTTCTCTGGTCTTTACCCAGAACCCAATGGAAGATGATTAAACACTGTAAATGAACGTCCCACTCCACTGCACCATAACCCTTTATTTCAGGCTCTGAGCTCTTTCTGGATCTTCTTTATCTCTCCAATCGCCCACGGACGCCGTCACCGTTCAAACTGAAGAACCCACTGTTCTTTTGTTGTAGCTGGGAACTGACTTTTCTGGTTCAGGAACTTGTTTATGTCTGTGGAAATGCTCAGAACGGATCTAGATTAATTTCACAATCTGGAAATGAACCCCTGCACCTCCCCTTCCTCCATCCTGTACCTGAGCTCCGACACCCCCTGTTGCTGATTGGTGTGAAGTGTTGTGTTTCCCTGTCTTTGTTTGAAGAACCAGATCTAAGTTTCGTCCTTGTTTGAAGAACCAGATCTAAGTATAAACACCAAATCTTTTCCAGTGCAAACACAGACCAAAGAGCAACAAAGTGTGAGGAAACATGGACTGAATTTCACAAAACTGCTTTGGATTGAAATTGTGTACCGCACCTTTAATCCTAACGCCTTATGTGCACTGTTTAGAGCAGGCCTTAGTTTAGAAAAATAAAGTCCAACAGCCTTTCTTCAAGCAGCATACACTCCTTCCATCTTTCCACTTCCCTCCCTCCCTCCTTCACAAGTGTCCCTTTCTTTGGTAGGCTTCACCTCCCCCAGGTCCTAGTGCACCTCATTTGGTTTATTGTGATCTGGAGACATACTGGTCCAGTAGAATAAGGAAGAAGATTTAATTATTTAAATTAATGATGCAAATGTGTTTGGAGTGGGACTTAATCATTTGGACAAGGTGCTATAGCCCCCTAAAACAGGTCTAGTCACGCCCCTTTTGTATCTGTATTGCAGTCCAAAATTCTTGGGAATATGCCAATATAATATGGTATTTTTGTTATCACTGGGTTATGTTGTACTCTGCAGACAGACAGGTAGATAGATAGATAGATAGAAAGACAGACAGCAGATAAATAGAAAGATAGATACAATGTGTGATTAAATTGTGATACACTGCAGAGAGAGTTTGGTGAACCTTCTTTGGAATGAGGCTGGATTTCTAAAGTGTGTGTGTGTGTTCGTGAAGAATTTGGGGGGGGGGGGGGGGGGGGGGGGGGGGGGGGGGGGGGGGGATTTTTCCAAATGGAAGGATGATTCTTGGGTGTGTGACAGGCGAAGCATTTTAGCAGCTGGTGTGTGTGTGTGTGTGTGTGTGTGTGTGTGTGTGTGTGTGTGTGTGTGTGTGTAAGTGTTAGGCTTAGCTCCATGTGTTAGTGCTGGGGATGGGGGGAGGTGGATGGCTGCTATCGTCATGGTTACGAGGCCCCAGAGTCTCATTGTGATGTCATTTACTCGCTTGAAATTACAGTCATGTCCCAAACGCTGAGCACTAGTTCCCTACGTAGGGAGCCTAAATTAAGAACTGAGACCTAGGTTTACTCAAAACACTGCTGGGGTTGAACTTGAAACTTGTGATATCACACATTTGCAATGTAAATCAGTAATGTTGCTAATGTGAGCTAATGATAATAATGCTAGCCAAAAGAAATTAGCCTCTCTCTCTCCCTCCCTCCCATTTTTTTCACTCTCTGCCTCTCCTCCTCTCTCTCTCTCTTTTTGTCCCACTGTCTTTTTTTGCATTTTATCTTCCTCTTGTCCTCTACTAATTTGCTCTTTCTTTTTTCTTTCTTTCTTTTTTCTCTTTCATCCATGTTTCTTTATTCCCTCTCTCATAATTCACTATTTATCTCTCTCTCTTTTCTTCCCTGTATTTCTTTTTCTCCATCCCACTTTTGTCTTCTTGTTTTTCTTTCTCTCTCCTTGACCCCCCCCCTTCTGTCTCATGAATAGACCCCTCAGCCCTGAGTGAATCAGAGATGTTATTATAACAAATCTATAAAATTGGTAGCTCCAGGTGTGTGTGTTTATTGTGAGTGTATAAATATATAAAAGACACAGACACTGACCAGCCTTTACTGCAGTATCTGTCTTTACATGGCTGTGAGGATCTGATGGAGTTCAGCCTCATCATCATCAGTGAGAGTCAGGGGCTGGTGTTGAGGATTACTTCTAGGTCAAACTCACCCCAGAGGAACTGGGTGAACTTAAGGGGTGATTTATACCCCACTGACCCCTGCATGGTTTTAAAAATGGTGACTTTGGCCTCATGTGCAGCTGCTCCAGAGCACCCCATTTACTGAGAGTAGCTTTCTCTATAAAACTCTGCATGAAGACAGTGTCTCAGTGGGAGTCAGAGCAGTGGACAGTGGAGGTGGAAGCAGACGTCCTCCTCTAAAAGCCCCTCACGGAAAGCGAGGACACATCATCACTGCTAGAGGAGGAAGGGGAGTTAAAAAGCTGGGGGTGTGTTGGAGACGTGGAGATGTCTGGTTCAGTTCGAATGGAGACGTTGGATTAATGGGTTCCTGTTTAAACAGTGTTTTTTTTAGTTGTTTTGCTGCACGTGGTTCTTTTTGTAACTTTACACCATCAGGATCCGTTACATCATCTGAGCCAAGTGTTAACAAAGCCCAACACACACACACACTTATACAGACACACACACACACTTATACAGAAACACACAGGGCTCTGAATAGAGCCTGAATCCAGGCAATGAGTTTGGAGGAAATGTGATACACACACACACACACACACACAGAATAGTTCTCTTGTGGACACTGTAGAAGCACATGATTCTCTCTCTCCCAAATGTGAGAACATTACACATGTGTATCAATTTCTGTGTGTGTGTGTGTTTTCATGATAAGGTGCTAGAA